>NC_142096.1:4931687-5081955 GCF_054644295.1 Miniopterus natalensis
CTAATAAATAGGCCCCATCTGGAAGACGGAGGGTGTGAGCCACGGCAGCCTGCGGCAATGCTGTGAGAGGCATCACTCTCGGTGCTCTGTACAGTTCACAATGAACGTCACTGGTGGGGACAATTAGCAGAAATTAAAGCCAGTAGCATTTAAAATCTGTACAATGTGAGGTCTGACTTAGGAATATTGAACTTTGTAGAGACAATACCTAGAAAGTAAATGTTCAAAGGCAGAAGTCACAATAAAAATATTTGATATAAACAAAGCTCACTGATCAACGGGTCAAAGCCTTACTGTGACAGCCTTCCACAGGCATCATTCTAATCATCCACTGCAACTCAGACCAGGGCCTGCAATGACTCAGATCTTCACTGTCCCTTAATGCTGTGTGGCTTTAGAGCAGGGAGATGCAAGCCTCGAATATAGTCAGAGATCTCAGAATGGAATGAGACCCGGCTCCTTCCTGCCCACAGCTGCACCGCCTCCCACGTAAGCAGACTAAAGAAAATCCCCCCTGCAAAGAGGCAGATGGAAAACAAAGCAAAGTGCCTCCTTTCAAAGGCAAAGGGAGCTCATGGCAGATGCCCTGGATGGATCTGCAGCAAGAACCCTTCAGTGCTGGAGCCCAGAGCCAGGGCCGCTGGGAGGGAGGGGCTCACAGCAAGTAGACCTGGAGGGCTGGGTGCTGCCAGGACCACACTCCCGGGACGGGCCGCTGTGGGGCTGGGTCCTCATCTTCAAATACACGGGGCTGCAGCACTGCCCAGGACCAGGGCCGCGGAGCCAGGAGCTGCCCACGTTTCCAGCTGAGAGCCCTCATTTTCTGTGCTGAAGTGTAGCCTGCAGAGGTTATTCTGGATTGAGACTTTTCGGTGTGATCTTGGAAGCCAATTTTTAATTTACTTTTAGATTCTCCAGGGATGAAGAACTCTCTTACCACCCTTCTCCTATGCACACCCTTCCAAAAATAACCAAAACAAAACCCCTCGGTGTTTGAAACGGTTTTACTCTTTGTTTTGGACTTTTTCCCCTTCTGTGCTATGGAAATTAGAATAACGCTAAAGAGAACAAAAAATAGTTCCTCTAGGGTGGGCTGGAGTGCGGTACGATTTAGAAGCGTGTGCGTGGATGGGGTGGAGGGTCGGGGGATGGCCTCACAGTGGCCCTCACGCAGGTCAGGAAAGAGACCCTGCCCTAGCCATAGGCAGGCAAGCGCCCCAAGAGGGCTGAGGGGGCCTACGGCGTGGTCCTGTAGTACCTCTTATGGCTCTCCAGTCCCCTCTGGGCCCCATTCCCCCAGCCTCACATCATCCCACGCCTGTCCTCACACAGTTGACTCAAGTACAGAGCGAAGCGTGACCACAGATGAAGGAGACAGAGGTGTTCTGAGGTCTGAAGCAACTGTGCAGTCGCCTGGGCCCCCGGCCTGGGGACGGGAGAGGCTCCTCTTTCTCAGTGGTCTGTGCACCCCGCACTCCAACCCTCATTCAGAGAGCAAAGCTTCCCTCCTCTCTCTGGCCCAAAGCTGAGCATCTCCTCTGAACTCCCTTTGATTCCCCCTGGCTCCCAGGCCCACCCCTTGTACCCCTGGCTGAAATTATCTTGACCCACCTACCCCAACCAGCATCCCGTGGCCCCTCTACATCCTGCCCCTTTCTCCTGCCAGGGCCTATTCCCAGAGGAACAGACCCACTGTGTAGGGAAGACAAGAGGGAGCTACAGAAATGTAAGCCCCAGAGTGGGAGCCATGAGGGGGATGAAAGGCAGGCGGCCTGCCCGGGACGGGGAGTGAAGCCTCCTTGGCCTCTCCAGGAAGCCGGGAAGTCCCATGGCTCCCAGGAGACCCCATAACCCGTCCCGAGTCTCGGAGGCACCAGCCTGCGTCGCCTGGCTCTGGACAGCCTCGGATGAAAGGCACTGGGCCTCTGCCTCCAAGGAGCCTCTTCATCTGTCAGTAGGAGCTGCTGGCCTCCGTTTGGGGGTTTCCAGCCTCACAAGCTCAGACAGCAACCACTGTGTGGATTATCCATAGCCAAGAGGACCCCAGAAAACGCAGAGGAAAACTACCGAGACCTCAGCAGGAGGAGGGAGGGAAAACGAGACCCGCTGCCTCGAGAGCTTAAAGCCATGTGGCTTCTACGTCGCGTTCAAGTTGCAGCGGCATTTCTGTAGTATAGCCAGTCCTGCTGTGAGGGCAAGGGAGGGACTGTTGGTAGCAGGGCCCTATAAATAATGGCAGTTTTTTGTGTCTGCCCTCCCGACAACGCACTGCTGTTCGGTGGGCATCTGTTCTTTCTGCCCTCCCAGAATACGTGCCCCTTTCTCTTCTGGCACGGGCACCGTGATTTCTCTTCATTTGGAAAAAACCATCCCTTCCCTGGAGCCAGTCCTTGCAGCTCGGGTGGGGCTGGGCTGTGACCCAGTTCTTAGCAGTTGGTTCAAGCTGCATAATGACCTAATGCGCCAAGAGAGCCAGCCCTGGGACTGTTCTTTGGAACTGGCAAGGCAGGGGCGCTGTTTTCTTTATAGGGTTGCTGACAGGGTAAGGCCTGTGGGGCTAGATCATCAAGTAGCCACCCGGCCACCGGGAGGGAAGGACCTGCCTGAGCTCAAAGCTTTGCTCAAAGCTTCCAAGGAAAGGAAGCCAGGAGGTTGGGAAAGACGTCGTCTGAGCCCCTGCATCAAGGCTCATCGGAAGCCGAGGTCGCCCTGGGCTTTTGTGCTACATGCCAGTAGTTTTTTATTCCGTTCATTTGAGTCGTTTTTCCACCGAACTCAGAACTTTCGTCCCCATTTACTCTGAGAAGGTAAATAGCCTACCACGGTGGTACACAGTTTGGCTATGAATTCAGAGTCTACGTCTTGGGTGCCATACTCTAAAACCTCTGGTGCCCTCCTTCCCGCCCCCGCCGCCCCGAGGTCCCAGGCCTCACCTTGGCAAACATTTAGCAGGCAACCATTTTGGAATATTCGGCATCTCCACCAAATAACCCAAAGCCAGTGACTCCAGCCAGCCTTTCTCAAACCACACTCCATACCCACTGCTCTCTTGGCTCTGACTGGAGTTCCAGCATGGGTTTTGAAGGCCACTGCTTTCAAGCGCGTGCCTTTCACCAGCTACAAGGTGAGCATGTTCTGCAATCTGCACCTTCCCTTCCCTCTAGCCAGGAGACACACATTTTCCCCAATTGCTTGTTGGCCAGAAGCTACTGGCACACTCGGGCAGAGAACTACCCACGGATGACTGTTTGACAGATGATCTCTTCTTAGATTGGCCTGGGTCACCATGGCTTCAGCTCAACTGGGGTTGAGGAGCATTTAAAATGTCCAACAGGGTGGGGGCTAGGTGGCAAAAACACCCCACTCTAATCAGAACAGTACATGAGAGACAGCCTGACCCTCCCTGCTCTCCCCAACCCCCACCCAAGAAGAGGCTGGAAAAAATAAGGTATTCTTTTCTGGGAGGCTCACACAACAAACATCCAAAAATAAAAAGGGATGGGGGAGGGTCTCCCAAATGGTGATCTTAGCAAGTGGCTGGGCTGTGGGAAAAGTTCTCTAGCCGGAAGCCGAGAGAAATGACAGCCGGATTATCGATCACCATTTGGGGATTTTTGGTTTCAAATGACATCAACTACTCCTAACCAACTTATTATAGATCAGCACACAATTATCAGCAAAGTATGTGTTTATGTTTAATCTGTTCAAAGGATTACTCCAGGAACTGAGTCCACATCGAGAAGATTGCCTTTAATCAGAGGCCAAGTGCAACTTTTGGCTGCTGCCGTGGCCTTTTGCTAAGCAGTGTTCAAATGCCTCCAACAGCACTGAAATGGATGTTTGTGCTTAATTCAAATACTGCTTAGATCCATAGGGAACCCCCCCGGAAAGGAAAAAATAATAATAAAATGGCAGCCTTACACAGTACAGCTACCAGGACTGATTGTGAAATTTATGACTGGCTCAGACCTCATGCTGAAAAAATCAAATATTTTTTCTAGGAGTCAGGCAATATTGTATTTAACACCTAAAAGTAGTTTCCTTAGCCAAAAATATCCTCAACTCATTGAAAATTTTATTCATTTTCTTTGGGAGGAAATAATAAAATCAGCAGAGGATACAAAAATAAATCCTGCTGGTTGAAAAGAGTTTCAAGCGCTTCTGTCCAGCCGTGAGGACAACAGAGAACCTTACCAAATACTTTCAAGAAGAACCTGGCAGACTGCCCTCTGACCCCAATACTATTTGATCATATGCTGGCTTTTGTTAAGTTTTGGTTTCATGCTTTTACTGAACTCCTCTCCCGTATGTGCAAGCCTATATCCTACAGTGTTCTTCCAACGCACCACAGCGCCTAACTCACACCTGGGATCCGAGGGGTAGGAAACAAGCATGCTGTCCGAATCTACAAATAAATGGTGGAGGCCTTCAGGCATCCCAGGTATTCTGTATGGCTATGGTGGTCACTGAGCCAGGTGAGCCCACGGCTTCAGTGTCGTGTGGCCAGTGCCAACCCGCCAGCCAATAGCCATGTTTCCTTCCTCCTCGCGGGCAACGAGTCCAGCCTCAGGAAGCTAGTCCCGGTTGTCTAGGCCAGTAGCATCCCCCTTGCCAGGACGCGAATTGGTCTGAGAGAGGGTGTGTGTGTAAAGTGATAAAATATCTCCTGTCTGGCCAGTGAGATGAGATGTAAAGGACGTGTACTAGGCTTCCAGAAACATCTTCCCCCCAGGACGAGAGGCCTGGACAGAAGCCTGCATTTGCCGCCTTTGCTGCCTTCCTGTTTTGGACACTGTCTTTGAGACTATGATGCCTGGAACTGAAGCAACCATCTTGAGACCATGAAACAAGTTTGAAGACAAAAAGTCCTTGCTGAGCCTATGCCAAGCATGTTAGGGGGACTAGAACCATAGAGAGTCTGGGGGCTTGATAAAATAACTGAGCAGCTAAACTAACTGTGGGATCGCTTGCCTCCAAATTCCTTATTATCGGAACAGTAACTGTTCTGGCTCTTGGGCCTCACTCATCAGAGTGTCTGTCACTTGAAGCCGAAAGCATTCTAACTGATTCAGAGCGCTCTCATTAACATTAGGAGCAATTCTGTCTCCCTTCTTCTAGGAGGGGCAGTAGGTTGTAATGGAGAGAACAGAGGTTTTAGAGCCAAAGACACTGCCATCAATCTGAGTCACCCTGGGCAAGTTTTTTAACCTTAAGAGTTTTAGTATTGTTAACTGTAAAATGTACGTAACAGTGGAGACTTCATAAGCTTGTTATTGTAAAAAATAAAATTAAAACAATTTTGTTTATGTCTCTTAAGTCTGATATGCAGTTTGTACTCAATAAATGTTAACTGCCTTGCCTTCTTTCCCTCCGATGATCCCTGTGTGGTGCAGAAGGCTCAGTGAATGTTTGTTAACAGGGAAGCACACCCTTGCGGAAATGTCAAGAAAGAATGATTTTTCATCATCTTTCTTATTCGGAGATAAGAGCAGTGATATGGCGGCTGTCTGTGTTGGAGGCTGAAGCTCCAAGAACAGTTTATGAGCAGCAGGCCTATCGGTGTCGCCTGTGCACAAACAAATCCCCTCATTTAGTAGCTGTGATGCCTTTTGTTGAGCTGGTGCTGTGACTCAGCCCTCCCGTCAAACCATCTGCTCAGGGCCTCAAGAGAGGCCCCTTCTTCTGAGCTGCTTCAGGCCGGGAGAGTCTCTGTTCCCCACCATCTGCCCATAGCTGGGAGCCTGTAAAATGTGGACTCAGTGCTCAGGGAGGGTGCACGTCCTGGCTGCCTCAGGGCACCATGGCCTGTGACAAGCAGCAGGGTCCACAGGCTGTGTTCCAAAGCTAACTTGTTGGCCACCCGCATGCCCTCCCTGGACACCCCCCCAGATATGCCACACCACACACACACACACACATGCATGCACACACGGGAAAAAACCGTGCACACCCACTTCCCCTCCCCAGTGAGGGCCCAGTGACGGCCACCCGCTGGAAGCTTACCTGCAGCCACACACCCGCGTACCTCCCTTCTGAAGCCAGGGGATAATGTTAGTCTAAGTCACCAACTCACACTTAATCCCAGCCTGAGAGACAGGGCAGAATAGTGGTTAAGGGCCTCTAACCCCAGCTCTAGGAATTACAACTTAGGTAACTAAACCAGTTACCAAAACTCTCGTGTTCTTTTATCTTACCTGGAAAATGAGTGTAACGATAGAATGGTTGTGAGGATCTAGTTAAATACACTTAGCACTTTGCTTAGCATGTGGTAGGTGCTCAACAAAATCATCTCTCCAAGTCCCGATGCGTATCTGGGAACAGACAGCTCCCCCTGCCACAGGACATCTCCAAGGTATGCCCCGTGCTTCCTGCCTCTTTAACAGGCCACAGCTCACAAGACTAATGCTTTCGCCAGTCCAAAACATCAATCAAATCCTTCCCATGTGTATGTGTATGCACTTGGGATTCAACAGTGGGCAAAAATCCTTGAGACCTTACAGTCCAGAGTAAGAAACAAACTCAGAGACAAAACCACAGTCATGAACTGTGATAAATCCTGTGAAGGAGAGGGAGCTGTGAGGAGGAATTCGGAGTGAGCAGCGAGGGTGGGAGTACCATTTTATCAGCAATTCAGATAAGACGGACTGCTGAGAGAAGGACATGCAATGTGTAGGAGCTCCGTGTCCCTCACATAAATGCTGCCCAAGCCAGAGGTGGCACCGACGGCATGATGGGTTCTCAGGGTGGAATATAAAGGGCTCTCTCAATAACACACCAGGCCCCGCGTCCTCACTGCCTGAGGGACAGTCTGTTCTGTGATCATAACCTTCTCCAGAACGTTACAGGGTTTCAAAGCCGGGTCTTTCACCTTTCTCCCCTAAGCATGCTAAGTTTTCTCATCAAGTATCTGGTGGCAGCGCTAGGCAAAGCCCCACTGGGCTTGGATGACCACGCTCCCCATTAGTTCTGGAATTTAGGCTATTTATTACTGAAGCTCAAGGTAACTCTCCTAGATCCATTCACTGTGTTCCTGTCTGCAGGTTTAATCTCTTGTCCAGCTTACTGTGCAGTGATATCGCTTTTTTAGAGATTGCCTTTGTTCTTACCCTGACCAACAAAATAGACACAGAGGCATGGATACATGGACAGACTGACAGCTGTAGAAGGGACGGAGGTTGGCAGACTGGATGAAAGAAGGTGAAGGGATTAAGCAAAGAAACCCATACATATATAAAACACATAGACACAGGAACAGTGGTGATAGCCAGAGGGCAAGGGGGGTGGGGCTAGGTGAAGGTGGGCTAAGAGGGGGAAATGGGGTGGAAAGACACTGCTTGGGGTGATGGGCACACAATGCAGTGTGCAGATGATGTTTTACTGAGTTGTACCCTTGAAATCTGTATGGTTTTGTGAACCATTGTCACCCCAATAAATTCAATAAATAAATAACCTGTTTTTTTGAAGTGTAAATTCAAGAGGCCTCTCAGGAGATCTCAGACCATGTATACAGTCCATATATAAAGAGAAAGACTCCAGCTCAAGTCATTGCCAGAACCCCATCAGCTCTGCTGTCCTGTTTTTGCTCACGGACGCGTGCTGTGGCATACGTGGTACATTTCCAACACTCTTCATTTGCTTTCTTGCCCACTTCCATTTTCCTACTTGACCCCCCAACATGTCATGAGAGTAACTTGGTGCCACTAAGTTCTTCACATTAAGCTCTGTGCAGGTAATTGCTTCCCTCCCCTAGGTTCTTGCTTCCACTGCACTTGAAATTATTTCCAATCTCTACTCCTGGGCACTTCTAACCCCCTAAAGTTTGTCACCGATGCCTTCATGAACCTTTAGAGCTCATTCATTTGCTCACTTGTTCAGTGCTTAATGACCACCTATTTTGTGTAAGCCCTTGAGCTATGGAAATACAGGAATGACTGACATATTGCTTGTTACTATTCTGCAACCTCGGGGATCTTATAGTCTCTGGCGGGAACAGACGTAAACAGACAAGAGCAAGTCACTATGTTAGGTACTGTGAATTGAAATGTGGACAAAATATTATAGAAATAAAAAGGAGGGACTCATTCAGCCTTGAAAGGTTGATAACTATGGCACAGACAATGATATTTGAGCCGCATCTGAGCACCTGAGAGGGGCTGCAAGGGCTTTCTCACTGAGTGAACAGCTTGTGCAAAAGTGCGGGGTCTGAGGAGCTCAGGGGGGGTTGGGAGACCCAGCAGTGGCTCACACTGGCTGGACTGCAGCACACAGGGGCAATGGGAGAAAATCAGGGGCAAGGACTGGAGGAGTCTGGTAAAAGTTACTTAGCAGCAAAATGCGGGTCAACTGAGCAGCCAAAGATGACTGTAATTGTTTGTAAAACATTAAATAAATAAAAGCCCACCAGTCCACAGTGATAGGAGGGAGACAAGAAGAAAAACATGTCCTTATGTGAGGCCATTAGAGATGATGATTACACCAGCTTCTGATGCTGGCAACTAGTACTTAAAGGGAAGGAGTTAGGCATTTATACCACCTTTTCAGAAGAAAGTATAGTTCATGGTGAGAGTGAGGTCTTTCTTATAGGAAATACCAGCTAAAATATATAAAAGAAATGCCAAGATTAGAAAATCACTATTTTGTAACCCACAGTAAAATAACTGATTTGGGCAAATATCATTAATGGCTGTTGAAATCTTGGGATGAAAAGTTTAAGGCAACAGGATATTCCTAAAGTGACAAAGTGCCATCAGAAATGACCTGCTAACTGGAAGGGAAAAGCATGTCCTTACAAAGGAGAGATCTTGTGTTCACCATCTTAACTTTAAGAGAGTAAACGAACAGCATGGAGAGGACAACCAATCACTGTGCCTCCTGAAGAGATGCGTGGCTGAAGTACAGTCTCAGTTACACAGTATTCTTGCCAAAGGTGTTTCACCTGAATCCTCAGTTTACAAGAAATACCGGAGACAGAGGAAAAGTTAAATCACACTACGCAGAAGCAATCAGACAAATCCAGGATATGGGAAATCCTATAAAATATGTGACCGAACTTCTTCAGAAAGTCAATGGGGGGGGGGGGAGAAAGAGGATTATTTTTGTTTTA
The DNA here is from genome assembly GCF_054644295.1 of Miniopterus natalensis. Classification (NCBI taxonomy): domain Eukaryota; kingdom Metazoa; phylum Chordata; class Mammalia; order Chiroptera; family Miniopteridae; genus Miniopterus; species Miniopterus natalensis. The sequence continues at coordinate 4,940,791 of NC_142096.1, forward strand.
AAAAGACTAAAGCAATTAATCAAAGGACATATATGCATGAACGCATAGCCCATGGACACAGGCAATAATGTGGTGAAGGTCTGGGGGAGCAGCTGGGGGGGCAAAGGCAGTGGGGTGGAAATAGGGGACCTCAGTATTACTGTCAACAATAAAAAAGTAAAAAATAAAAGACTAAAGCCATAACAACCAAATGCAATGCCTGAATATTATTAGGTCTTGATTTTAAAACTAATACTATAAGATAATCTTGGGCATAATGGAGAAATCTAAATATGGACTGGATACCCTTTGCACTCCACATATCGCTAACAGCAAGGCTCTGGATGTTTGTTTGTTTTTCAGTTGAAAACATTCCAGATTGATTCTACATAAAGATCCCTATTCCCCAACTCCTGTTTGGAAATGTAGCAACACTAGGCTTGCATTGCACCCAGACACAGTCCAGCACTGCAGAACAGGTGCCCTGATTTCCACACAACCTCCACCTTTCCAGTGCTCCCTGACACACGCAGAGATCACAACCCTCTACAAGCTAAGGAGAGAGGCCTTCAGAAGAGACCACCCCTGCAGATACCTGGATCTCACTCCTAGCCTCCAAAACCAGGGAAATACATTTCTATTGTTAAGCCACCCAGCTTCTGGTACTTTATTTGAAAGCCCTAACAAACTAATACTTATGTCCTTATGAAAAAGATTTGGCCCACTTCACAAATCTAATCATCAGCCTAGCCCTGAGGCATCGGAATATAAACTGTGTTTAAATTCATTCATTCATTCATTCATTCATTCATTCATTCATTCATTCATTCATTCATTCAACACTTGAGCACCTACTATGCCCTGGACACTGAGAATTTGTTGATTCAAGTACTTCAGCATACAAATCAATTGTATTCTCTTCTCATTTAACAGCCAGCTTGTAGTTTTCCAACCATTTTTGCTGGACAGCTGTACGTGGCCTTTGGTTGTCTGATGCTGCTTCTCCTGATGAAAGGAAAATGATCTTCATAATGATCTGTTAGGAACAGCATCAGAGACCCTCGTTCTCAACTCTAGTTAGATGTCAGAATCAACTGGGATGTTTTAAAAATACCTATACTGGGACCAACCTTCCCCTCCGCACCCCTCAATTCTGATTTAGTTGGTATTGGAGTGGAACTCCAGTTGTGTATTTCTTTAAGCTTCCCAGATAATTCTAACGTGCAACCAAGGTTGAGCACTATTAGTCTAGTCTGAAAGGGCCTTGGAGGTCACCTTCTCTCCCACACAGTTCACAAACCACCAGCACTGGCATCACCGGAAGTTTGTTAGAAATGCAGAATCTCGGATTCCAATCTAGACTACTGAATCAAAATTCAGTATTTTAATAGGATTTTAACAGGACTCCCCACACAATTCAGATAAGCTAAAAAATTTGAGAAGCATGGATTTCCACTAGAATCACCCAGAAAGCTTGTGGAAAACAAGACTACCTGGCTTCTTGCCAGAATCAGGGAATCTCAATCTCTGGTAAGAGCGTGGGAATCAGAACTTTGTATATTGTTATGTAGCTAGCTAGTCACACAAGGGCCTGAGGCTTAGGAATCACTCATCCCCTCAACTACTCAGTCTTTGAGTCTTTTTGAAAATAAAAAATATAACAGATACAGGCTTTTATTTTTCCTTCATGCACGCAAGTTTACAACTATTTATACTGTCTGGGAACAAAGAAATAAATGCATTATTACCAGGTGTCAAATTAGCAAGTAAGAAAACCAGTTACTGATTAGTTTTGGGAGGTTATTTTCACAGAACAGAGCAACAATTTCCAAATTATACTTCCAAAACTGGAGTTATGAGACCAGGACAAGCTGATAACAATTCTAACAGTTACAGAAGTCTCCATCTTATACAGGAAAGAAAGACTAATATTCTGGTGAAGGGTCTCAAGTAAGCACCACATCCTATCAGTCTTTGGAACAGTTTAGAACAGAACAGTCCCTCCCTCCTTTGGTGGATGCAGGGGAAAGGGAACATCCCCTTCATCTCTCTTTGAGACTTCTTGTTAATTCTGAAGACCTGTAATTCTAAGGTCCATCTCTGGAACTTCATTAGTTAAAATTAAGTACAAAAAGCAAACCTGATGCAATAACAATGTACCCCAGCGCTATCACCACCAAAAGAGAGTCCCAGTCTCCCAAAGTAGTCACAGTTGAATTGGCACAGTACCTTGGACTTCCGATAAATACAGGCAGAAAGAGAGAGAGAGAATGAAACCAGATTGATCATAAGTTAATAACTGATGTAGCCAGGTGATAGGTACACAGGGTCCATGGACTATCCTCTTAACTTCTGTGCATATCTGAAAGTGTCCATAATAAAGAGCAAAAAGTTTAAAAGAAATAAAAAGCAGACCTATACAGCTCTATTTTCCCATTAGGCAAAAATCAGGACCATGGTAAGATTTTACTTTGAGGCAAAATAAACGGCATATAGCATTAATCTTCCCCATATATAAGGCTACACCGAGAACAAAAAAGCATCCAAAGTAACACCTTTCTGCTTCTGTTTTCTCTTATTCATAAAACACAGTAATGATGAAACGGAGATTGGACAAAACTTGGAGCATATCCCCACCTAGACAAAAATTTGGACATACCCTCTCCTTTGGTGGATACATCCTGTTACCCTGTATTTCCCAGCAACCCCTTTAATTCTCCCATCTCCACCCTTGGGAAGGTCCCCCTGTGTCCCCTCCATCACTGAGAGACAGGCATATTCTCCCTGAGCTTTCTTAAGCCATTTCTATCTGCTTTTCCAGGCCCACTCCATACTAGACTTATTCCCATACTATATTTTTGCTCCAACTCCCCTGTGTAGCGCACCCTCTCTACAACTCTTTAAGTCAAGGCCTCCAGAGCCCTCAGAGCCCTCAGAGCCCTCAGAATGAGGTCTTCCATACAGAAAGGGAAGCTGTAGGGAGGGCAAGTATAGCTACAGTCCTACTTCCCGACCCCCAAGGATGAGAAGGGGAGAGAACACAGAGAAGCCTGGGCAGGGAGGGCCCAGCTCAGCTTTTACACCCTGTGGAAATGAGTCTTGGAGATCCAGAACAGATTCTGCCCATCCCTGTCCCCAGGCCCCCAGAAGAGAGCCTTGGGATTCCCCTATACTAAAGACTTAAGCCTACTCCTATGGGAATTCGAAGGTAGAAACAAAGAAGGAAGAGCAAGTCAGGAAATACGGAGGTGTGAAATGAAGTAGACACAGGTTCACACATCGGAACTACCTTTTCCCCAGCAACCCCACTACAGCACACTGCATTCTATTAGTCTCCACCCTCATTTGGAGCCACAGCATAAGGACAGTGAGCACATGTCCACACATACCAGCCCACCCATCAGTCTGACAGCCAACAGGATTCTTGGAAGGTTGGGGAAGGTAGGTGTGTGTCTCATGCACTGGCAAGGGGCCTGGGTCCACAGGCAGTTCTTGAGGTCCTTGTTGAACAGGAAGTCGGTTGGGGCTGATAACAACCTAGACAAAATTCCATGGCCTGAAAGGAATGAGGCAGGCGTAGAGCTTGATGAAGGTTCACCAGTGGAAGGGCCCAGAGGCAGGAGACACATGATGGTATAGAACACACGGCATACTGCTTCTCATTCTTCGCCTCATCCAGGCCCAGCAGTCAAGCGCCAGTGTGCTGCACATCCAGCAGGAGAGCATGGACGATTGTCCAAAGCCAGAGATCCTGTAGGTGGTGCCTTGGCTAGTAACCCCAGGGCTACTGAACAATCAGTTCTGGCTGATGGTCAGTACCATGTGCATTAGCTTCATTTTGCAGTGGCAACAGGAAATCTTGCCATAGACAGCATGCATGGCCAGCAGGAACGCAAAGCCCACCGAAGTCACCGGCTCTGAAGGGGCAGAGCTTAAGGAAGCACTGACCCTCTTGGACAATGACTCATGACCGTCCATGTTGAAGAGGTGGGAAAGGCCCGAGCCAAGAACAAGGTGCGGGCTTGTAGATAGGGCAGCACACATATGAAGCATGTGTGCTTAACATATAAAGGGTAGGAGCAGGATCACATAACCTGTGACACTAATGTGAAAAAGCAAGGCCATGGGGAGGCAAAAGAACATGATCCTAAGTGCCATATTCTTGTAACCAAAGTTCAAAGGGAAGAGTGCACAGAGGCCAAGGCAAAGGGAAGGCAGCCAGCCAAACACACATGGTCCAGCAGGTCCAGCAGACCTGTGCAAGGTTACTGGGATTTGTTTACCCCAGGCTCAGGGGTCTGCACTGGCTGCCTTGCTGGGCCTTGCTTGCCTTCCTTTCCTTTCTCTGCACGGGCCCCTTCACTCATAAGGTAGTACTGCAGGGGATTGGGCCACAGTTCCTCATTAATAATCTCAACAATCTTGTCGGACTCAATAGAAATGTGGTTTGAGAACCACCCAAAGAAGCTCGGGCTGTTGTCTGGGTTCCCCTGGCTGAGGAACTGGAGATCCTGCCCTGGGAGCCACTGGATTGGAGTAGAGCGAGACACCACCTGACCCGAGGGGCCACACCCATATTCCTTGATGAGAACCTTGTTTTGGAAATAGGGGTTGAGCGCGAAGTAGAACTTGATTTTGTAGCCCAGTCTGGCGAGGCCAAGCTCTTCCACCTCCAAGCTGTTCAGGTAGCCGAGCACTTCTTTGTCTTGGCTGTTGAGAAAGGACGACAGCTGCGGGTGGTTCTGGAAAGCCTGCCCCCAGAAGCCGGGGATGCTCTGGATGAGCAGGTTCCTGCGCTCCAGGTGGTGCAGGCGCAGCTGCCCGAACTTGCGCGAGAGGCGCAGGTAGGCCCGGTCCGCCTGCGCGTTCATGGTCTCCAGCTTCAGCTGCACGGTCTCCAGCGTGTCCATGCTGCCCGCCGTCGCCGCGGACGCGGGCCCGGCCTCGCTCTCCGCCTTCTCCTCCACCGCGGGGGCCGCCGCACCCTCCCCGGCCGCCCCTTTCTTGGGCTTCGCTCCGGCCACGGCCTGAGGCCCCTTCCCCGCTGGGGCCTTCTTCCCCGCGTGCCCACGCAGGTTTCGAACGCGGGGGCCATTTCTCGGCCTGCCCACGGTGCCCACCGTGCCGACGAAGACGGTGTCCGTCGCCAGGCGCTCGGCGAGGGCCGAGGCCCTCCCCAGGCCGAGCCTGGCGGCCGCCTGCCCGCGCTCGCCCGCCGCTCGCAGCGCGAGGCCGCAGTCCAGCGGGAGGCGGCAGGCGGCCTCCTCCCCCAGCCCCGGCGCGGGGGCCGCGGGGGCCGCGGGCGCGGCGGGGTCCGGGCCCCCCCACCCCGCGCCCGCCCGCACCTGTGCCGCCAGGGCCTCCTCCCCGAGCCTCTGGCGCTGCGGAGGGTCCGGGGCGTGCGGGGCGCGGTCGGGAGCGGCGCGGCCTCGGGCCTTGGCGCGGCCCTTGCCCCGGCCTTTGGCGCGGGAGGACTTCCGGCCCCGGCTTCGGCCGCTCATGGTGGCAGCTGACTGGCCTCCAAGCCACGCTCCGGCCTCGGTGCCTCCGGCGCCAGCTCACGGTCCCAAGCGAGGGGTCTCTCCATGGCAACCGCGGACGTCACGGCTGTACGCCGCGCGGTCGCGCGAGGGCCGGGCGCGCCCCGTGATTGGCTCCAGCGCCGCAGCTGCGCAGGAGCGACCCTCCCCCCGGACGCCCCTTCCCCCGCCTCGCCCTCGCTCGCTCCGCGCTGGCTTTGGGGGGTGGGGGCGGGGGCGGCGGGGGGCGGTTCCCCGGGTCTCGGGGCTGGTGGGACAGTCTCTGCGCACGCCGCGCACAGCCCGGGGGCGCCATCATGTCGGCCCCTTTGCCCACCCTCTGCACCAAGCACCTGCAGCGCCCCCTTTGTCCCCGGGACTGTCGCGATGGCACTGCTAGCGGCCCCGGTCGCACCCTGGAAACCTCCGGGGCGAGGGAAGGTGAGTGCACGGGACGCCCGGCCGCGAGCGCGTCCACGCGCGCTGGATGCAGACGGTAGCTGCAGACCCAGCCGCAGCTGGAAATTGGGGGTCGCGAGGGAGGCTCCCGCTAAGCGCTCTGGGTGCGTTATGCCAGCAGATGGGGCGCTGTTAGCGAGCCCACCCCCCAGGTGAGAGCAGGCTCAGCGGCGCCCGGGGGCGGTCCCGGGAGAACCCAGACGGCGGCGGGAGCCAGCGCAAGGCCAGCGCGACCGACGGCCGGCCCGTAGCTGCGCTCTGTGTTCACAGCCCCCCGCCCCCCGCCCGCTCGGCTCTGCGGCGGCGGCGCGTGGGACCCCGAGTGGAGCCCGCAGGAGTGTGGCCAGAGTCGAATTATCACCCAGGGAGCAGAGCGGGGTTTCCCAGGCTGCGGCTCCGGAGAAGAGCCTCCGTCGTTGCAGGGAGCAGGCCCCAGAAACCCCTTCGGCCCCGCGTGGAAACGGCCCGACGGCCTGGCTCCTGTTGCCAGGGGCAACCGTGGACCAGGCGCTCACTAGCCCTCTGATGGGACCTGGAGACGGTGAGGCCCGTGGTGGGAACGTGGCCTAGAGGAAAGTGTGAATGAGAACCTTTGCAGGTGTCCTTTGGCTCGGAGGGGAACCAGAAGTCCCGTGAAACCGCCCCGCGGAGAGAGGAGCCGCAAGGCCCCCGGGAGCCTGACACCTCTTACTCTCCTTATCAGGTGTGACAGCGAACCAGCGCCTGGGGTCACCGGGAAGCTTGTTTGAAATGCAGAATCTCAGGCCCACCTAGACCTACTAAATCAGGATTTAGATACTAACAAGGTCTCAGGTGGTTTGTAGGCACATTAAAGTGGATGTAGACAGGGAAAAGGAATTATTTTGATACGGGCAGGCCTCACTTTAAGGCAGGCCAATACAAGTGACCTCTAACCTTCTCAAAGGCTGTCCCATAGCCTGCAAAGCTCTACATGATGTAGCAAGTTCGCCCCCGCCAATCCCCAACCTACCTCTCTGACCTCTCCCACCCCACCCCCTCTCAAACTCACTAGCAAGCGCCTGCCTCCTTTGCACTGGCTCATCTTTTGCCTTAAATGCTCCCCAGATATAGTCAGTCATCTTGACTGGCTACCTTCACACTTTGCTTACATGCCACCTTCTCAACGACAATCCTATTTAAAATGACCACCCATCCCCATCCCTCTTACCCTGCTCCAATTTTTCTTTTTTCATAGCAGTTATCAACTTCCAACACACTATACCAATTATGTTTATTAACTGCCCCTCCTCTCTAGACGGTCAGCTCCATGAGGGCAGGGATCGTTGTGGGTGTCATTCCTATGTGCCTACAGCAGTGTCTGATACATGAAGAGCACTCATTGAATAATTGTTGAGTGAAAGAACCAATCGAAGAATTTCCAAAAGGGGTTTATAGATTGCCTGTCTGAAAGTCGGAGTGCTCCTTTTTTCCCCACAGCAGCCATGTTATAGATGAAAGTTATATACTCAGATCAACACCATAAGCCTATTAAACTCATAATTTAGCCAAAAAGTTATCTTTTGTTATGGGCACTATTCAGGGACAGTTGTTAGGTGAAAATCTAAAGTGATAAATTAAAAAAATATATTGAATTAGAGGAATTAATATTTGACTTAAAGGGGATTAATCCAAGGATTACCCTAAATTCCTTTTGAAGGCCCTTTCATAGTCACTCCTTTCCAAGACCTTCCATGATCATCCCAAACCATACTAAGCAGCTCTGTCCTTGATCTCACGGGGGATTCGTTAACTATAATATCCATTTGGCAATTAGACATGCAGTTTTTTGCCAGTGTTTGTACAAAATTGCCTCTGAAGCTAAATAACCATAGTCTGAAACTCTGTAAATCTCAGAAAATATTTAAAATGTCAACTGAAATGGTCACATCCTTCTACAAACTGAAAAAAATTGATGGGTTGGCCCACTTCTCAGAGCACTCACAGCTTGACCAACCTCTGCTGTCCAGAACCTTAATCCAACGTCAGCATCTGCGTCACTTAACGCTCACCCAGGGCTAAGCCACTGCAGGATTAGCATAGGCTGGGCCACTGCAGAACGATGTTTATTATACAATCTGCCTTGAGCCTCTTTTATCAAGCCAAAGAGATAAGCCGCAAGTGAGGGAAAATAAATAAGAGACTAGCACCTTATATAAAAAGCCTCCTCTGGTCCGGGTCACCCAGCCCCCGTGGCTTCTGTATTTAAGAGACTGGTCTGTGTTGCTGAAGTGAGCTGTTAGTTTTCTTCTGAACTATGAATATTTAACTTTACCTGGGCCTATAGCTTGGGTTCTAAATTAGATAGTGAACTATGTAAGGGTAGAGACTGTCTTTTTTATCCTTCAAAGTATCTAGCAATGGAAAAAATATCCTTGGGTGAGGGTAAAAAATACATACATCATCCCTTAATTGTGCCATCTTGAGTAACAGCTATTTCAGAGTTGCTATCAAATCCTCACCTGCCTTCCTGCCTTAACACCAGGCAGACTCCTACCTGAGGATATTTTTTCCATTGCTTTTCAGAGAAAGTAGAAGGGAGGGAGGGGGAGAGAGAGGGAGAGAGAGAGAGAGAGAGAGAAGAACATCGATGTGAGAGAGACACATAGATTGGTTGCCTCCTACACGTACCCCAACCGAGGCCCAGGATTGAGCCTGTGACCGAGGTACCTGCCCTTGGCTGGAATCCAGCCTGGTACCCTTCAGTCCCCAGGCCAGCACTTCAGCCACTGAGCCAAACTGGCTAGGGCAAGGGATGATATTTTTATCAAGCAAGATTTTTATCTCTTTTCATTTTAGATTTCAAAATGATGATGTCTATTTTTAACTGGTTTAATCTTTTCATATGTAGGACTTTATGCTACCTCTGATTCCTTAACATGTGTAAAGTAGACTCCAAAAATATTTCTCTCTCTATAATATGAAGGCTGTTTAAGACCAGCAGAGACCCATCCGTGCTGCCGGCTGTCCCCAGCAGCCGCATCTGCAGCTCTTTACTGAGTGATGAACACACTTCTGACATAAATGGTAGACTTGAGTGACTAACTTCCTCTCTGGATTATTTTTTTCTCCCCTTTTTAATCAATACCCACATAACTGATCAGGTGGGCCATATGGCCCCTCTGATTCACACATTAAGACAATTAGGACGCCAGCCAGGTAATTCCTCACGCTGGCATTTTTCCTAAGACAAGAAAACCAAAAGCTTTGTCTTCCTCTGAAAAAGCCAACTCCATCTGGTCTTGGGTATAATTCAGGACTAATTCATACACTATCCAGCTAAAAATGAGTATAACCATATTTAGAGAAAATAATGAGTAAGAGCGAATTATGTGGCAGTAAGTTTCCCACTGAAGAATCTGGACCAAAATGTGATAGTAAAAATCTAACATGGGAAGAATGACCATACTGCGTGTGCTTAGATTTTACACACACTCTGAGAGGGAGATGCTGGTCACCGAGAGTAACCAGACTCCGCCTCTCAGGGACCAAGTATCAGAGGAAGAGTTTGGAGGCTTGGGGATCCTTACAGCTGAGAGCTCTAAGATGATGGGGGGAGACTTAGACATATAAAGTCAAGTATATAGAAAGATAAAAGATTTATTTTCTGGCACCAGGACTTATAGAGGGTACGTCTGCCATGCTGCAGCCCTGTTTTCATAGAAAAAGAAGTAAAGCTGATGAGTGTGTCATGGTTGAGGAGGGTTCTGGAAAGGTAGCTACTCCCAGGATGGGATCTGTGAGTTGGGAGCCAACGGGAAACAAAACAAGTAGCAGTCTGAACATGGATTTATTATGTTATTTAGAAAGAAAGAATGTTTACCATTCTGTGGCAGACATGTGACCTATATGACCTATAGTTGGAGAGGCCAGAGATTTCGCTCCTTATGTGACATGTCCTCTTAACTGCAAGCCCATCCACACCTCCACCCCCAGCAGGAGCCGTGGAGGAGCCAAGCACTGCAGTGGGAGATGAGAGCATACACCGAGCGGGCTCTTGCAGAAGGTTAACAGGCGTAGGAGAGGCCACTGTGGTACCCAGGCAGCCTGCCCACCACCACACAGGGAGGCTGAGATGAAACAGAAGTGCTTCTGGGAAGAAGATGGCAAATATTCCTCCTGCCTCTCCTCTTCCAGTCCTCAGGCCAATTCAAAAGTAAAACAAAAATACCTAAGAGAAGCAAACAACCACCATCAGTTTTCCCAGTTTATAATCGAACAAGATTTCAGCAACCAGTGAGGTTTAAAAAAATTGCTACCATATGCCTCATGTATTACTCTAGTAAATTAATTCTCTCATCATCAAGAGAGTTTATATGCCATTGTCTTCATGATGAAAGGACTCATTTGCTAGAAGAGAATCCCGGAAAAAGTCATGCTAAGGATCATGCTGGCATCATGCAGGCGTGTCTCAGGGCCTCTCCTTCTGGCCTTACTTTTCTCATTCAGCAATGCCTGGGAAATATCACAAGCCACCCAGAAACTACACACAGTCAACAAAGTAACATGTCCCTTTAAAATTAAAATAGAAAATTTCTTTTACGATTTTGAGATTACTGTACATGGGGTGGGATAGGGTGGAATCGTGTGATGAGGGAGGAAGTTGACTAGAAAGAGTGGCCACAGGCAGGAGCCTGACTTACGAGTCCGCCTGCATTGAGATCTAAAGAAATCCCACCCAGAACTACATTATTGTGAGCTCAGGAAAACCAGCCTGCCTGTCGACGAGCAGCAGCCATGCTGAAATAAAAGATAAAGGAATTGTACCTGAATTAGTTGCCTATTGCTGCTGGTAACAAATTAGTGGCTTAACACAACATAAATTTATTATTTTTCAGTCCTAGAGGTCAAAAGTTGCAGATGGTCACACTGGACTGAAATCCAGGTGCCGGCAGGTCTGTGTTCCTGACGGAGGCCCTGGAGGAGAATCCAGTGCAGTGGTTTCTCTGCCGTCTGGAGGCTGTGCACATCCCTTGCTCACCCAGCCAGCAGTTGTGTATCACTCACTGCGCACATCTCTCACGACCTCTCCAGCCTCTCCCCTTCATCTATATGGCTGGCCCCTAATGATTACACCGAGCCTGCCCAGATTATCACGGATAAGTGCCCATCTCTAAATTCTTAATTACACTTGCAAAGTCACTCTTGCCTCATAAGGTAACTTATTGACAGGTTCTGAGAATTACAGTTTGGACATCTTTAGGGGCCATTGTTCTGCCTGCTGTAGTACCGTAAACTACTGGGTGTTGTTTCTGAGAGATGTGCTAGAAGGTTTATAATTAATTGTCATGCTCCATAATTCCTCATTTCTTTCATATACACCCATCTTTTTATTCCTGTGCCATAAGTCTATTTTATAATAATAATAGGTAACATTTAATGAGTTTTCTAAGTACCTGGTACTGTGCTAAGCCGTTTACTTGCATTTTCTTATTTAACCCTCTCAACAACCCAGTCGTGCTGTTATCAGCATTTCCGAGATGAGCAGGCTGAGGCTGAGAGAGGTGAACTAACCTGTCTGAGGTTATACAGCTAAAATTCCCAGCTAGGTCTGTCTGGCTCGTAACCCGTAAGAAACAGCTCGAGCAGACTGAGGCTCACGGCAGCAGAGGCACATCCCTTGCTCGCGCTCCATCCACATCCCGGCGTGTGCACGGCGGGTCTGCGCCTCTCCACATCCTCACCATTCTGAGACCCCGGCTGAAGAAGCTGCCCCTGTGTGGGGAACCTCCCTCTGATACGGCCTTTCGTTAGAAGAGAGGAAAAGCAATATGGGGAGACCTTGCATAAGGCTTTCAGAATATCTTGGACATGACACACATCCCTTCTGCTCACATTTCATTGGCCAACGCAAATCAGCGACTAAGCCTGGCATGCCTGTAGCCAGAGGACAGTAATCTGTCGCCAAGTAGGGTGGCAAATATTTGGAAATAATAATCTATAACAGCTTTAAGCATGGTGCTATGCCATTCGTTGAAGATAAGAGGAAAAGTAATACTTTATCCACAGAGACAAGTTGATTTGGGACCTCCATTAGTGGCACAGCGCTCATCTCTAGACAGGCTGGACTCCTGGGTCTATGTACAGGAGTTACGTGTATGAGGGAAGTTCTGAGGTCTGAAGCTTTGCCTTCATTCATGTGCTCAAAGTGTCCACCACTGTACCGTTAGAAAGTTGTGCCTCCTGAAGATAGCTATGTGGTCCTAGGAATTCTGAATTGTTCTTCAAAGTTATGACTCATTCCCAACTAGTGGGACCCTAGATGGATGTGGACCTCCCTCAGAGCAGCAGGTGAGAAAGAGTGGGCGCATCTGCAAAAGTCTGTCTAGTCCAAAGACTCCCCAGGATTCTAATCCAGGTGGAGAAGCATACTCTTCTCTGAGGACCCAGGGATGGGGTGATGGTTGCACCTTGAGCAGTGTTCCAAGGAGCCTTGAGGATCCATAAAGTTATCTCAGAAAGGGCCAGACAGAGGGACACACACTCTTACAGCCCTTAGCCTCGTTCCTGGGGCTTGTCACATAAGCTAAGGCTGGGATAAGAAATGGGGCTTTCAGTAATGAGACGCAAAAAGGAAGAAGAGAGATGAGTTCCTTTTGCTATACTAATATGCAAAATCTGCTAAGGGAGGCTCCATTTTAGTGATCTGGAAGATTTGTCTGCTAAGTATTTGTTTCACCTGAGGTTATAAATGGTTCTGCCTCCCTCTTACTCTGCACGACCCGTTCAGAGAAGATGGAACCGAATGACTGGCCATCCCTGCAGGAAGCTAAGGAGATAAGAGGGAGGAGGGAGGAGGGGGGTGGGAGGAAGTTAAAGGGACAGTTCCAGGGAGGAACAAAGAAGAGAGGGTGTCAAAGGCGGAGGTTTGTTCTCTGTGCCACCAAAAGGGTGGCCATGTGGTTGAGCCCGTGGCTCTTGAGGTGAGGGTGGATGGATGTTGGACAGGCACACCCCTGAGGCCCCTCCCTCCCTTTCAACTCTTTGGGATCCGGTGTGCTCTGGAATGGCTGCCAGTGAGGCTTTTTATAAAAAAAATATTTTTTCATTGTTTTTATTGATTTCAGAGAGAGGAAGGGAGAGGGAGAGAGAGAGAGAAAAACATCAATGATGAGAAAGAGTCATTGATCGCCTGTCTCCTGCACGCCCCCTGTGGGGATCGAGCCCACAACCCGGGCCTGTGCCCTGACGGGGAATCGAACCATGACCTCCTGGATCCTAGGTCGATGCCCAACCATGAGCCACGCCAGCCGGGCCAGTAAGGCTTTTTAACAAACACTGTTGCTGTACCACTTCCTTTCACAGGAGTAGTGAAAGCACATACATAAAAGGCTTCTGCTTAAGATTTATGTGAATTTTTAGAACAAAAGCTTGAAATCCCACAGTTTAGCCCAATCTTCCAATTTCATGGGAAAGGAAGTAGAAGCCCTGATGAAAGGCTTGCCTAAGGTCACAGAGAGAGCCAGTCAAAAGCTGGGACCAGGACTTTTGGCCCCCAGTCCAGTGCCCCTCCCCGATAGCTCTGTGTCCCTGACCCAGGGCTCCTGTCTCTGGTGCTCACAGCCCATCAGTTCACTGGGTAACCTCACCTCCAGTTCACACGAGGGAGGCTGCGTTGTTCTGGTTTTGCAGCAGCATCACTTGCTTGGAAAGGACCCCAACCCTCATCCCAGTGTTAACCAGGCTCATCTAAAAGCCTCGGCCCCAGAGGCTGTGGACTTCTGCTCCCCCCAGGTTCCCTGCACCCTCAGGCCCCTTCCTTTTTAGCCTGCCTTGTACTCCTTTGAAATGACTCCCTGGCTTGTCAGGATGGTGCAGCGCCTAGCTGGCTGCCAGTTGGGTTTTCTGTGGGTTTGCCACGTTGCAGTGACAGGGCTGTGTCGAGGCCCAGATGCTTCAGCATAAGTAAATAGCACATCTGGGACCTGGCAGGGGCCCAGCTGCATATTACAGAAAAAGCCTGGGTGGAAACAGAGCCAAATGATACACAGCTGGAAACTGTTAAGTTAGGAGTGAGGTGGGGAAGCAGTTCAAGAAGAGAGAAAAAAATAGAAAGGGAGAGGAAAAGATCAAACCAGGGATTATGGTTGTTCGAAAGGCTCTGAATTTTAATTGCCGAGAAACAGGCCCATAGTTTGCACAACAGTTGAATTAAGAGCATGCCTACAAAAACGATAGTTTATAAAAATTGACCCCACGGCGCAGAGGTTGAACAGAGCTGGGAAGCTTGACTCCTGGACATCTGGTGGCCTTCACTGTGTCACATCGGTGTGGTCACCTCCTAGCCATTTGAATCCATAATGGCCTCATGGTGGGCAGGGTGAAGGAGGTCAGCCCTGGTGAGAGCCCCAGGCTCCCTGCCTGGATCACCCTGTTTGGGAAGCTTAGTGAGTTCCCGGGCTGCTGGGCAGACTCGGCGGAACAGGCCTGTTGTGAACATGCCGAGAACCAAAGAAGAGGCCGGGGAGGAGCAGGAGGAGCTGCAGTGATGTCACTCCCCCAGCCCACAGGCCCAGGCCGATGATTCACGAGTGAATAAGCAACGGCTGCAGAGGGCGCCGCTCGCACCCACACCCACGGCCAGAGCCCCAAAGCTGCAATGACGTCACCAAGCAGAGGAGAGGAAGTTTAAGGGAAGGGGAAATTAGGGCAAAAGGAAGACAGAAAAAACACCCATTTCTCTCCCTTTTAATGGAAACCAAATGCATGGATTACCTTCTTAATGGGTAGCTTGATTTAATCTCCTGGATTAAAAATACCGCAAATTAAGCCATCATGAAGAGATGCCTGAATGCAGGTTTTCTAAGCAAAGCACAACATTGCAGGGCAGAGCTTTTCTAGATCCTTCCAGGCCCTCCCACCTAATCCTAGTCCCGTGGCCTGTGATGCTAGGTGAATCCTGCTGTGCTAGAGACAAGTGGGCTCCTCCTGCCCACTTGGGGCCAGACTTTGAGGGCCTTAAAATGCAGGCTTGTTGTTTTATAAGTAAAGCAGGTGACTAAAATAAGAAATAGCCCTCGAGGTAACACTTAGTTTGGTTGAGATTTCAGGTGTCCTGCATACACAGGAAACCTGAAAGGGTAAATGACTTTTTTTGGGTCTTGGTTGGGGAAAGTTTCTAATTGGCAATGATTGCACTTTGGAGAACTCTCAAAATGACTGAACCATAACACAAGGACTAACCACGGATACTAGCTCTTAGTTTGTAGGGTTCCAGCATTCCAGTGGAGGGGAGAAGCCAGATGACCTTCCCAATATCATTTATAGTGATTCCGAAATCTTTTAGGGAGTATGGTTGGAAGTTGATATGATGCAGTTACGGACCTATGCATAATTTTAAAACCTTTGTTCATTCACTCAAGAGGCATTTACTGAGTACTTTCTAAGAACCAGGCATCATGCTGGAAGCTGGGATAAATTACTCAGTGAAACGAAGCCCCTGCCCTCATGGAGCTTATAGTCCAGCAACCAGAGCTCTGCAACCATTGGAACAGTGAAAACACAGCTCTTAATTTCGTTCAAAATTAACGTCTTGGAGCACCAATCAATTCTAGGCTAAGAGAAAAAAAAGACTGCAAAGCTCTGAAAACATCCCTTTCCTCAAAAGACAATTATATTTAGAAAAGGCTTAATTTTGTGGCATTCCAAGAACACAGAAACTGCATGAGGGGGGTAAGCCAGAATTCCTCCTGCAGCCCGATTATTAATTATTAATTAAAATCTCCAATCGGAGACTCCAAATTGGGTTTATTTTAGGGTGCAGTTGAGCGACTTCCCATGGCACACAAGGTCCTGCATTTCTCTCCAGGCCCATCCCTTGCTGTAGCCACACTGAGGTACCTGTGGTCCCCCAAATGTGCTACTGTCTGTCTGCCCTGCACCTCTGTCCACCGGGAACACCCCTCACTGCCGCTTTGGTTGAGTCTTACACACTCTTCGAGACCCAGCTCAGGACTTCGTTCAGGAAGACTTGTGTCAGTTTGTATGTTTTCAGCGTCGACTAACAAGCGTTAAACTAGGTATTCAATACAGTACAACATAGCGGTCCGCTACCTGGCGAGGGGGTGGCGGCCAGTTCCAGAGCCAGCTGACCTGGTGGAGAGCTGCTGTCTGAGCTCTGAGCTGCCTTTCCTGTTTTGTTTTCTCTAACTGGTCTCAAAATGTGTGTCTTGACTCCAAACATCAGACCCGCACACAACCACATCGGAAGGCAGAAAGAAGTGAGGGCTCCCCCTCAAACATCCTGTTTTTATCAGAGGAGAAAATCTTTCCCAGCAGATTCCCCTCTGGTCCCATTCGGTAGGTGTGGGTCACTAACTCACCCTAGACCAATGCTGCCGGCAAAAGGAGAGGGGCTCCTGTGGCTCACCCAGGGCGGGGGAGAAGCTTCTCGTCTGAGTGCTCTGCCTCACAGGCGAAAGTAGTGATCCGAGAGCATGAATGCGGGGCTGGCGGCTGGGCAGGCTTCCTGCAGTCTGGGCCGCTCGCCCCCAGAGCGCATTGGGCCTCTGCAAGCACTCTGTGAGTGAGCCTGCCAGCTACAGGGCAGTGTTGTTCACACAGCTGTCTCCTTACACTCACCTCGGTACAGCCGGGCCCTGTTTTATTTATCTTTGACTCTTCAACACCTAGCAAGGGCCTAGTGCATAGCAGATGCTCAATAAAAATTACTGTTTGAGCCCTGTCCAAGTAGCTCAGTTGGTTGGAGCATAGTCCCGAAATACCGGGCTTGTGGGTTTCATCCCCAGTCAGGGCACACACAAGAGTCAACCAATGAATGCATAAGGGGTGGAAAGAAAATCAATGTTTCTATCTATCATCTGTCTATCTGTCTATCTATCTATCTATCTATCTATCTATCTATCTATCTATCTATCTATCATCTATCTACCTATCTATCATCTATCATCTATCTATCATCTCTCTACCTGTCATCTATCTCCCTTCCTCTCTTTAAAATCAATAAAAATAAAAATAAGTTATTATTTGAGTGATTGAATTAATTAATTAATTAGTGAAATGTCCAGGACCCTTTCCACATTGTCTAGGACTTTGGTTGCATTAGTGCTAGTAATCTGACCATCTACATAGTAATAGAAAAAATAGACTGGTATTTGACTAGACATCTTGTGCTATTTGCTCCATGCCATTTCTATTGTTTTATTGCTTTTGTGACTCAGCCCGATGGTTGGTGACTTCTGCAGTAGCAACCAAATGACCACGTTCTTCATTAAATAGAGCCCATGGCTCCCGGCTCCCGGGAGGACCATGCTGGGGTGGAGCTGTTCCTTTTCTGTTGCTCCCTCCATCCTCTGCCCAGCCAGCACGGATGGATCAACACCTCCCACTGGCTCTCAGTGTCTGGGGTGGAACTTCAAAGGCGTGGTCTCTCCCTCTGGGTCAAGTTGACCCCTAACTTTCATCTTCTTCATTCTGACTCTCCCTCTGTGGAACTGCATCATCGCTGCAAAGTGGTGGACAGCTTCTCATCCAGAGCCTTAGCAAATATTTACTGAGGGAGTTAGTAAATTAATCCTCTAACTGACCGTGTATAATCTTCAAAGACAGTCAGAGCAGACAGGAACTCTAATTTAAAAGGTATGAGCCACAGCTAAAACACCATTGAAAATAACCAGATTAGCAGCTTTTTACCAGCCTTGACCTTCTGTTCTCAAACTAATTACCTGCTTATGTAACTGACCTTATTAAGGCCTGTTGACACCTTAAGTTATCTTTGGAAACCAAAATCAAACTCAAATACAATTTATGATCTTACCAGTTTCAAAAACTGACATTTTGATGTGTTCAGAATTCCCTATTGAATTCAAAAATCCAACTCTGATCTTTGGTGGGAAAGGGGAGGAATGAATCCAGTCAACCAGTAAATGATGAATAAAGCGATCATCGACTAACTTAGGCATGAAAATAAAAACAGAAGTATCCACCGAAGTACAAGCTACTAATTTTCTAATAGAGGATCAGCATTCGCTAGTTGATGGAAATTTTGTTTTTGAGATTTATATGGAAGGTGGTTCCTTAGCAAACCAAAGAACTGCAGAGTGATGTCATGTCGATATCCATGTGACCATAAGCATCATGCCTGTGACAGAAATCATGGCCAGCGTCTAGACCACAGGAGGCACAGTCAGAACATCAAACAAAATGTTCTATTAGAAGTTAGGTCCATGAAAACAAAGTCATGGAATCATGCCCCCGCCTGCCAGGCAGGAGTATATCCTGACACAGGTCCCCTGAGGAGGACTTGTCAGAGGACCAGTAAGACCAAGATGGCAACCTAGCTATTGGGCGTGGTAACCCACAGGCACAACTTAACAATCCAGTAATCAGAAATGGGCTCATTTGGCCCCAGATGCAAGCCAACCTCTGAAACAAAGGAACAGAACTGCCAACAAGCATTGCCAGTCACAACAAACCAAAGACCAACCTTGGCTCAGCGGGTCATAAGCTCCTAGCAGCAGAATCGGCCAGATAGTGACAACACTATTTATAAATAATATTAATGTTTGGGCCGACTCTCATCAAGTGAAGATGAGCTTTAATACAAACCTTAACTGAAGAAGAAATCAAGTTTTATTTCATTTATTTTTTAATATGTTTTTATTGAGTTCAGAGAGAGGAAGGGAAAGCGAGAGAGAGAGAAACATTGATGAGAGAGAAATTTCCATCAGCTGCCTGCTGCACGCCCCATGCTGGGGATTGAGCCCAAAACCTGGGCATGTGCCCCGACTGCAATCGAACAGATAAACTCCTAGTACATGGGATGACGCTCGACCGACTGAGCCACACTGGCCGGGCAAGAAATCAAGTTTTAAAGAGGGGAAGGGACCTGCCTGGTCTCATATGGCTCTCTCTAGGAGAGTTAGGACTGGTCCTCTGGATCCCTAACTCCAACCATGGTCTCTTTCCACTTTCACACTCTACCATAAAGCCCCTACACATTGCCCTGCCTGCAGCTGGCTTTCAATAAAACTTGGTAAATAAATCATGTCAATCGTGATTATATATTAGCACAAGTAGATCTCATATAATTGGGGAGAGGACCCTCTTTAAGAAAAATGAGAAATATAAAATTTGGTACAAAGGTGAATATTTCTTTAGACTGAGAAAAAAAGTATAACAAATTACAAACATAACAAAATGAGCTAATACCACAGTATCACAAAGTTCATAAATATTCTATAATATTCATAGTAAACCGTTGCCTCACACATTGTACTTCCTTCCTCACAGTTTTCAGCTCCATGTTCTCTGGTTAACTCTTCATAAAATAACAATTATATGATCTTTGCTAGAGAGAAACAGGAAATCTTATCTTTCTTCAGGCAAAAAAAGAGTTAAGAAAGTCAGGCCATGGGTCTAGCTGCTAGAGCACTTTGAGGAGGATTCCAAGGTGGCAGCTTTCTGGGCCTAGTGGAAATGGGGGAGGTGGCCCATTAGTGATGTCTCTGTTGGGTAGAAAAATGGAAGCAGTGGCAGGCATATCTGCAGACCTTTCCCTAGAAAATATTGTGGGGCTGAACCTGCTGGCGGGGGTTAAATTATCTCAGCCGTAGAAGGAAGCAAACCACAGAGGCTGGGGGAAGGCAGGCCTGACAGTCACATTTTTGAAATGCCATTTACGGCCTGTGCCGGCTGTGATTACACTGAGGCTGACAGTCGTGTGATTAAATGCACTGAGATTAGTCTGAATGGGCTTTTCTCGCGGTTGATTTTCGGTGGGTAATAATAACACTCTGATAACTTCCACATAGGTAAAGGGCTCAAGGGCGCCGGAGGACTTTCAGGCCCTTAACCAGGCTGCGTTCCCTCGTGACAATGGCCACGCTCACTAAATTAGTACCTGTGCTGGCCCCCTTTTCAGTCCTGAGGTAGGATTTCTTTTCGACAGCGGCTTGAAGCAAAGCGCCGGGGTCTGATGGAGCCTCACCTGCCGGCGATCGAAGGGAAAGCCCGGCCTTCAAGGTTCGGCGGCTGCTGCAGTTCAGGCCGTTACGGTCCCTACGGAGCAGGGCCTGCTGCTAACATAAAGTGTCTCCTCCAAAGTCATCTCCTGTTTGTCCAAGACTGAGCGTCTCTTTCTCTCTTAGAAAGGAGAGAGCCGCTTTCCTTCAGCCAGATTTAAAGCCTGGATCCTGCCTAATATTCTGTAAAATCTTGGGATTTGAATAGCTCAGAGTCTGAATCAACACACTATAAATGAGGTGTTAACTTCTCAAGGCTGTCTCCCAAAGTCTGGCCGTCTTTCCAACCGGATTTCAGTGTTATTTGCACCTTTCATGCATGCAGTGGCCAAGCTTGGGGATTCTGTCACTCCTGGTATTGCCGTGACGACTCCCAGACCCACACTGGGGGGGCGGGGGGTGCATGCTCACATCCACAGCCATATCCATTCTTAGGTCTTTTAACTATCTTTCACTACATTTCTATTATATTTTCCATAAAATTTTTTGGATTTCTGTTTTGGAGATTACTAGTCACCTCTTATATTTTTGGATGCTCTATGATTTTTAATCTCCTTTTATGAATGGATTGCTTATCCATAGGAATTCAGTTGCTTCATTGCTGTCTTTGTTCTTGCCGTTGCTGCTTGTCTATTCAGCCACTTTGCTAAACTTCCTTATTAATTGTAATAATTTCTCTGTTGATTTCCTTGGATAGCCTGTGGAAACAGTATTCTATTCTATTAGTATCATGTTTAGGATCCTTGGACCCTGATTGAGACAGAGAGTGTCGTGACAGTCTTTAGCCAGGAGTCTGAAGGAGAGATGAGCCCTGTCTTCCCTTAGTTATCCTTCTGTCAACGTGTGGTTCTCAAAATATTAAAAACCTAATTTTCATATAGATAGGTAGGTAAGCACATGTCAAAGTTTTATTCAACTCATTAATGAGGGAGCTGGGAGGGTGACAACGCTGGATGAAAGGAGAATGTGAGAATATAGGACTTCTGCTCTCAGTGCAGGAAGAAGAGCTGAGGTGAGATCACAGATTCAGATACAAAACTGGTTCTTAGCCAAGAGAGCAGCAGAACCATAGTATTTAGGGTTGTCTTCTCCACTGGACAGAAAGCAAAATCATCCCCATCTTACTAGCATTGTCACAGGTCTGAGCCCAGATCACTGGTACAAACTATGTTGCATTCCCCGGAGGGAGAGAGGACCCCCGGCAAGCTTCTCTAGGTATCAAAATATAGGTTTCTGGGCCCTGCCCCCAGAAATGCTGACTCAGTAGGTCTTGGGCTGAGCCTGAAAATTTGCATTTTAACAAGCTCCCAGGTGATACTGATGGTCAGCAAACCAGCTTTAAGTAACACGGCCTTAGATGACATTGAAAGGTCATGCAGCAATCCTTTTGCTTATTTCCAAGTTCTGAATAATTTTTCTTAAACCTTCACTCAGAGTTCCCAAAGGAGAGCTACGCCGCCAGATCAGGAAAAACAAAGTGAGGCAAACAGCACTTTACTCTGGCTGAAGACTGAGTTCAAGCCTGAATGAAGGTCTTAGATGGGCAAAGACGGGTTATACGGAGGAGTCTTTGTTTCCTATGCTGGGAAGGTGTCAGTAGCATTGAACCAAAACAGGCCCTTGGCCATCTTCCCCCAAACTCATATTTAAGTGTCTGGTCTTATCATTGAAATGCAGGGAAAAGCTTATTCAAGCAAACACCACCCGTGACAGAGGAAAAGAAGCTAAAGAGAGCAGGAGAAAGCAAATTCCTCCCCAAATCAGGAAGCACTCTGGCCTAGGCTGGCTTCCCAGGCCACCTCAGCTTGGTGCCACAGCAGAGAAGAGAGACTCCACATAGGAGAGGAGAGAAGACAACTGGGCATCTCCCAAGGGAGCAGCCCTGACCCGCCTTACTATTCTGGGTTCAAGGGATTAGGTGGTCAGAGAAATTACATGATACTTGACTAAGTTTGAATTTCAGGTAATGAATAATTTTTGTGTAAGTATGTCTCAAATATTACATGGGACAACACTAAAAAAAGTATTCATTGTTTATATGATATTCAAATATAACTGGGCATCCTGTATTTTTTTACATTATAATAATACCAACTTTATATGGCTATTGTAAGGATTAAGTAAGATAGTTAAATGTAAAGTATTTAAAGCATAAGAAGCATTTGATAGCTGTTGCTTATTAACATCTTTCCGGTTGTATAGAAGCGAAATCTTGGAGAAAGTAATTTGCCAGTACTGGGCAGCAGGTGTTATGGGCTGAATTCTGCCCCACCCCAAATTTACATGTTGAATCCCTAACTCCCAGACCTCAGAATATGACTGTATTTGGAGACAGGGCCTTTAAAGGGGTGAATAGGTTAAAATGAAGCCTTTAGAGTGGGTCCTAATGCAGTCTGATGGTGTCATTATAAGAAGAGGAGATTTGGACATAAAAAGAGGCACTAAGAATTTATGCACACAGAAGAAAGACCATGTGAGGACACAGCGAGAAGGTGGCCGTCTGCAAGCCAAGGAGAGAGGCCTCAGGAGAAACCAAACCAGCCAACACCTTGATCTTGAAGCACAGTGCTCCCATTTCAGCCTGACAACCGCTATTTGAAGATAAGCAAGAGCAACAAGATTTATTATGTAGAAACAATGACCTCTCCCCTTCTCCTGGCTCTTTGTGAAAGAATTCCACCCACGAAATTCCAGGGAACAGCTAACCGAAGAAGGCTGATTAACGCTTCTCTTAGCTTCTGTATACCGCTTCACTAGCTCGCACCTGAGTACCCCTCCCAACCAAGAATGTGGTTTTTGTCTTTATATTCTCCCTGCAGAGACTGTTGGGGCTGGGATTCTGTTTAGGGCAGGAGCCCGCTCGTAGCCACCGGCTAATAAACCTCCAAATGATCAATTTGGTCTCTGTGTAAATTAGTCTCGAGTGAGTTGGGTATAACAAATCTTGGACTTTCAGCCTCCAGAACTGCGAAAAAATAGATTTTTGTTGTTTAAGCCCCCAGTCTGTGGTGTTCCTCTCCCTCTTCACCTCTCCCTTCCTCCCCTCCTTTCTCTCAGAGCTTCTCCATTGTTGCTAGCTTGGACTTCCTCATAGCATGGCGGTTTCAGGGTAGTCAAAACACCCTTGTATAGCTCACAACTCCGAGAGAGTATTCTGAGGACCAAGATGCAGGCTGCCAGTTCCCATAAAAATGAGGCCCAGAACTTCTGCCACAGTCTACCAGTCAAAGCAGTCACAGGCCACCCCCAGATTCAAGAGGAGGAGAAATAGACCCCCCTCCCTCAAAGGAAGGAATGTCAAAGAACTTGTAGCCATCTTTAATATGCATACATTAGCTGTTTTATATCATTCTAGAACACGTGTGGACCCAGGGAAGTTTCTTCTCACGACAGTGGAGTGTAACCTACTGGTCCTGACTTCAAACACCCATGGGCAAAGTCTGATATGAGCAGGGGCTGGATCTGAGCGGGACACAGTCCCCTCCAATGGACCCCTGTCTCTCCCTTTGCTCTGAACTTCATGCAGCACCAGGAAGAGTCAAAAAATCTGGAAAATCAAAATGCAAACACAAAAAGGAAACGAGAAGCTCTTATTTCACACGTGTAAGTTACATGGTGTGAATAAGCTCAAGAAACACTGTGCAGAACCTGGAGTGGGGTGGGTGGGAGGAGCAGCGCCCAGTTCCTGTGTGAAGAGTCTCGCTTCACCCCTCCTGAGAGGTGAAAACCTCCTTAGATAGGACCTGCTGCTAAGTCCTCGCTCTGTGCTTCCTTTGTAAGTGGACAGGAAAGGAATCAGCGGGGGGGAAAGGGACAGCAAGAGGAGAGAAGCCCTTTTTAACCCATCTTCTTGCACTCCAACGATGGGGTCAGGCAAACCTGGGGTCGAATCCCAACTCTGCGCCTTCCCTGTTGTGTCAACTTGGCAGGTTACCTCACATCTCTCAGCCTCCATGTCTTCACCTGCAAAATGGGGATAGCGTTGCTGGTCTCGTGGGATTGTTATGAGGAATAAATTAGATCGTGCTGGGAAAGGCATGTAAAACAATCAGCATGGGGTTAGACATGAAGAAATAAGCGCTCAACATACATTTGTTGTTATGGTCACTGGTCTCATCACCATCATTGTGTTACTAGGACCATGAAATAAAAGATGAAACGCTGAAGGAACTGACTACCGTGGAAACAGTGGATCACTCCGGGAGTTGGAATTACAGGTGATTTTTATTTTCTAACTCTATCTCAAATGAACGCACATTTATTTTTCTAATAAGAAAAGAATAGAGAAGTTATTTCTAAAAGTTAATAAATGTCCTTTGAGGATTCCCTTTAGCTCATCCAGTCTTCCTGTTCCTTACTCCTTCCTGTGTCCACCCAGGGTAGGGACGACTGCACAGGATGTGAGCCCACAGCATTCGGTCCCTAACAGCCCCTTCTTTAATGGTGTCCACAGCTTCTTAGGAGTCTGGAAGTGACAGAGAACAAAACACCCCCCTCCCACCCTGATGCATGCCAGATTCCCACAGCTTCTCTAGACTCCAGACAGAAGCATGGGCTCCAGACTGCCTTGGTTGCTACCAAATGTGCAGCAAGAGCACTTGACTCCAACCAGAGCCAGATGTAAGGAGGCGCTGACCGTTCACCTCAACAATGCTGAGAGCGGCGCGTCCCTGCATTTTGCACCCTAGGCACTTGCTCATCTCACCCTCGTGCCAGTCGTGATCCCAACATCTCCATGTCCAAGAAGATAGCCAGGACCCTGAGCAACCCCTGCCACCCCCACCCCCAAGCCCTGGAAGAGAAAAGGGGTTTATCAGACAGTTCCTTGTGGGGGCATTGCCTGTACACCTAACGGAACAGCCGCGTTCAAAACCCAGGGTTGTGTGCACTGCAGGGCACGGGTCAGCCTTGGGCTCTGTCCCACATGGAGACAGTGTTGTCCTATCTTGTCTAGCTCCTGAGGTTATGGTCCCTCTGGCACCGTTAGCTTGCCCCACAAACTGCACAGTGTGTGCCTTTTCTCTGCCCACAGGGTTCTGACAGGGGACTCCTGGGGCCACACCAAACAGCTCTCCTTGCCAGGAGCTGAGCTCATCACAGTTGCGTTCTCCACAAAGGGCTGCTGGGCCTCTATTAGTACTGAACCCCTTTTCCCCTTTGTGTACAGGAACCTCCCCTTCCTCAACTACACAAAGATCTGTGATATTACTTCCTCCAGAGCATCATAGAGCCACCCCAACCCAGCTGTAGCTCTCTGCTCCGCCAGGGCAGCAGCCCCTCTCAGGAACCCTCAGGCCCCAGAGCCATCCTTTTGGCTTCTTATACAGTCTTTTTGGTGTATATAGGTCAGTATAATTTTCAGTGCTGAAAGCAGTGGGTGATTAATTTCTGCCAATGATTTTCTGCCTTACCCCCTGGACTCCTTTCAGTAACTCCAACCCTAATTTTACATTAAATGATCCAGTGCTTCACTCATTTCCCTGAGGAACTCCCTGCCCGCATTAACCCTGTGGCTCCCTGAAACCTCCCTTTGTCCTTACCTCATTTCCCTCCCTTCTTCTGTGACATTTCGGGTTTCTGTGCCTTCTTTTCTGGCCTCCAGCACTGCCCATGCTCCTGCTCCACACGCCACACTCACCTCCTGGAGTCAAAACAGAAACTTTAATTCTCTGTCTCTGGCATGCTTCGTGAATCCCTGTCAATAACTAGCAATTTAACAGGTGTCTCTTTTAGTAAAGATCATCATTACTGAGTCTGCTTCCCCCACATGGGTTCTCTGAATGGCCCTTGGTGTCATTCCTCATGTCATATCTGCTGGGCTTGTTTACATTTCTCAACAGTGAATGACACTTGGGTCTCGGAAAACAGACCCAGGTGTGTCCTAAGGCTCCTCATGTCATGGCCAAACTGTGAAGGACTCCCCAGGGATTCCACAAACCGTTGGGGTTAGTTCTCAGCATGAAGACTTTTAGCTTGAGTTCACTCCCACATTTTGTCTCTCAACCCATGAAAAAACTCAGTGGAGTACTGCCTCCCCTTCCTTTGGCAATTTCCATGTTTTGGGAGCCAGCATTATTGTCTGAAAAGCCATCTCTTTCTCTCAGAGCCCCAGATACATGTAGCTAAGCTAACTAAAAGACAGAAACTGCATTATTAGCTTCTGCAGAGAGTTAGTACCTGACTTAACACACTTTACTTTGACTCTTAGCCTGAGTCAAAGTCCTTTTTGCCACTTGTGTTTGTCCGTACCACAAAGGGAAGCATGCTGAGCAATGGGAAGCCTGAGAGTATATTCAAAGCCTCCAAGGATTACCTTCTACCCCCAGCATGAGAGAAGGTGATTGGTGACACAGATGGTAAAAGCATGTCCTAAATTGGTATCTGGCCAAAGACGATCGATGTTAACGTGAGATAATCATCTGATTGGTAATTTAAGATTGGCTGTGTATTGGCTTCATTAACTCCAAATCAAGATGAGCAGTTTCTAAATTACTTTCCCTCAGTAAACAAACTCAGGTCTTGAGGGAAAAAATTAAAAGGGATTTGTGTGGATGAAGAAATGTCCCCAGGCAGGAAAGTACAAACAGACCATGTTTATATGACACTGAATAAATGGTTGGAAAGGGCCAAATCTATTTGGAGCGATGACTAAATAGAACCCACTGACGTCAGACTGCCTGAAGCAGCTGGATGAAATGGGGCTCTCACCCCATCACTGTTTGATTCTGGCCCATTAAAAACATGACTCGTTTTGCCTCTCTGTACACTCTTCTTCTATGTTCTCCTTATTGGCCCACTCTAGATGATTCAGCATTCATGATTCTACCAGTATATTACAAAAACATTTATTGAGTACCTATTTCATCCATAGCGCTGTGTTGGGCCCAGCAGAATTGCAGAGGTGTAAAAGCTAGCGTGTACTCTCAGATGTTAGAGTAACCAGGGAGATACACAAGTGTACAAATAACTAAAAGGTAAGATTTGGAATATAAGGAAGCAAAAAACACCCAATCAAAAGAGCAAAAAGAAAAAAGAAACCCCTGGGACAACTTCAAGTATACCAACAATCACATCATGGGGATACTGGAATAAGAAGAGAGAAAGCAAGAAATTGAAAACCTATTTGAAAAAATCATGACAGAAAACTTCCCTAACCTTGTGAAGGAAATAGACATACAAATCCAGGAAGTGCAGAGAGTCCTGAACAAGATGAACCCAAAGAGGCCACGTCAAGACACATCATGGTTAAAATGCAGAAGGTTGGGGATAGGGAGGGAATCTTGAGAGCAATGGAAGAGGAACAGTTGGTTGCGTACAGGGGAGCTCCCATGGGACTGTCTGCTGATTTCTCAACGAAGGCTTTGCAGGCCAGAAGGAATTGGCAGACCGGGGTGGTGAGGGGTGGGCATCTACAGCCAGGATCGTTCTGCCCAGTGGAGCTATCATTTGGAATCAGGGGACATGTAGAGGGCTTCCCAGACAGGAGGGAGCTGGATGGGTTCATCACTACTAGGCCAGTAATGCATGAGGTGTTGAGAGGTCTTCTTTGGGAAGAAGATAAAAGATAAAAGATAAAAAATGTGAACAATAAGATGGCAATAAATGCATATATATCAACAATTTAAGCTAAAAAACAAAATAAGTGAACAAGCAGAAAGAAACAGATTCATAGATGCCAAGAGCATTTTGATGGTTGCCAGGTGGGAGAGGAGGTTGTAGGGTGGGTGAAAAAGGTGAAGGGATTAAGAAGTACAAATTATTAGTAGTTACACAATAGTCATGGGGATGTAAAGTACGGGGAATATAGTCAATAATATTCTAATCACTATGTGTGGTATAAGATGGGGGGAAGAAAGAAGATTATCATTGTTATTACAGAAATATATAAGAAAGAACATAGAAAGCAATTAACTCTGACTTGACGATGTTTATTTTGACCTAAGTCATGTTAAACTTAGTTGCATTG
Source organism: Miniopterus natalensis (assembly GCF_054644295.1). Taxonomy (NCBI): domain Eukaryota; kingdom Metazoa; phylum Chordata; class Mammalia; order Chiroptera; family Miniopteridae; genus Miniopterus; species Miniopterus natalensis. The sequence goes on from NC_142096.1 coordinate 4,968,714, forward strand.
TGATTTTCCAAGAAGGAGTTATAGCATGTTATGTTTCCCCAGCTCATGTTCATGTTACACGGTGCCTTCATTTCAAGGAGAGCTCAATTTGTAAAATGCTGGGCAAAGACATCAATTGTGAAGAGGAAGATGTATTTGGAAAAGGCAGTTGGGATGCGATGGGAAGGGGCCCGGAAATTACCTGCTCCAAGGAAACTGGCTCAGCCTTCTTCTCTGTGTTTGGGTTTCTCCGAGGCAGAAATGGTTATGCGGTTAGGGCCTGGGGCGTGTTTCACATGAGGCAGAACACATGGTTCCTTGGGTCCAACCCAGCCTGAATACAGATGGAAGCCCCTCTGAAGAGTCTTTGTTGCCTTAGCCAGTAACAGTGCTTGCCCACATGTCAATAGGCACAAACAAATGTTTGGAGCCAAAATTTGCCAAAAACACATTGTAAAAGCAAAACCACCGAGTCCCTACTGCTAAAGAATTCATCAATAAAGGACACATTTCCCATTTGAAAATCCAAACATGCTAATCACAAAGGTAAATAAAAATAGTTTAAAGGAGAAACATAGCATTCTACCCCTTTGAAAAATGAATACATGTTCCAGGTAATAAAAAAAGTAAAATTTGTCAGAATATTGCTTTTTTATGTAAAATTAGTCCATAAATTCTGTTTACAATCCAAAGACATTTTCTAAATCTGTCAGAACACGCCCGATTGAGAATAGCGCCCTTGAGAAGAACGGCCATCGTGGCGCCGGTTTCCACTGACAGTCTGGACAGCTCTCATGTTTGCAGTTTACAAAGTGCTTTTGTGTTCATGACCTTGCTTAATCTTCACAGTGATCCAATTAGGAAGTAAGGGCAACTATTACTCCCACTTGACGCACGGGAAAACTGAGGCTGGAGAAGTAGTGACCCGAGTGCAGCAAGCTCAGCTGGGAGCGCCTGCGAATGAGCACCAGAGTCGGCCCTGACACTGAGCTCCAGCATCCCCTCCACGCCCCCACGCTACTGCTGGTACTTTAAGTGCCAGCTGCTTCAAGTACCAGACATCCCAATGGAGCAAGGAATCTTCCAACCCCCTCCTCAATTCAATTATTTACTTATTTAATGGCCCCTCGCTGAGTGTTGCCAGGCACAGGAGATAAAGTGGCGACACAACACACGTGTACCCCCATCGTCATCCAATCCAAAGTCAACTGGGGCAAGCACACAACCAAACACACAGGACTGGCAGAGTGTGGTGATGCTGTGATAGGACAGCCACGGAGCCACTGCCCTTAACCCCATGCCCCAGTGTGTGTATCACTCAGCTCTCCCTGGGCTTTGCTGCTTTTACATCACGAAAACAACCAGCATTTACTAAGTGCCCGCTCCATGCCAGCACTGCCTTTGGCTTAGACACATTCTCTCAGGGACCTCTTGCTGTAACTCCCACAAGTAGGTCTTAGGATCCCATTTTAAGGAGGACGACACTGGAGCTCAGAGAGATGGAGTAACTTGATGTATTTATTTGGTATTGACACATAAAAAAAAAAAATTCCCCCCAATCTTAGTGGCTTAACAAACAACATTTATTATCTCACAGTTGCTGTGCGTTGAGACTCTCAGCATGGCTTAGGGGGTCCTCTGGCTCAGGGTCTCTCACAAGGCCCCGGTCAAGTCAGCTGGAACCACAGTCACGCCAAGGCTCCAGGAAGAACAGCCTGCTTTCGAGCTCTCTCACATGGTTGTGGGAGAATCAAGTTCCTTAGGGGCTGTTGGGTTGAGGGTTCAAGTCCCACACCAGTTGGCTGAAGGCTGCCCTCAGTCCCTTGTCACATGAGCCTCTTTGTCACAAGGCAGTTGTCTCAGAGTCAGAGAGTATGCAGGCAAGACAGAGCAGCCTTCTGCAACTTAATCCCCAAAGTGCCATTGGGCCCATCACTTTTGCCAGATTTTATCCATTAGAGTGACTAGGTCGAGCCTCCTCCCCCCCTCCCCCCGACACACACCCACACACACACACACACACAAAGAGGTAAATATCAAGAGGTGGGAATCACTAGAAGCCATTTGGAAGCTGCCTACCACACTTGCCAACAGCTCATGCATAGTATTTCCAGGACTCAAATCCATGTCATCTCACTTGTAACATCCATGCTCAACCCAGCAGCTGGCACAGCCACACAGGTTTCCAACATGTGCTTAGCTCACCATATTGCAGCTTCTAAAGCATTAGTGCATGTGACTTGTTTCATTCAAGGCATATACAGGCAGATACTTTAATTCTCATTTTATAAAGGAGAAAACAGAACTGCACAGGGCATACACAACTCACGGATGTGTGTAACTCATTATAACTTTGTCTTGCTCTTTAATGACATTTTAGTGTTGGGCCTTAAATGATTTTCCCAAGCTCACCCCAGTGGAGCCTGGATGCACATTGTCTGCCTACAAATCTCAAGAAGACCGATGCCTCCATTATCTAAGCCACCGGCTCCCACCTGTCTTCCATTTCTACGAAGCCCTCATACGCAGTTAACAAGCCAGTATTATGAATTGAAAATATGGGAAGATGCTAGAGATCATGGTAAGTGTTCTTACCATTTTTAAAAAAGCACATAGAAAACAAAAGTTCAAAGAGACGTAGAATCCAAGTTCTGTGGGAGCAAAGAGAATGGTCTGTTTGTTCCCCTTTGAGGGAATCTGAGCAGACTTCACGGAGGAGAAGGCATCTGAGATCGTTGGAAAGATGAATAACATTGTGATGAAGAGCAGAAAGAACAGTAAATAAAACACGTAAGGCAAGAAAATGCTCTGCAGGTTTACAGAACAGTGAGTTGTATGACACAGTGGGAACAAAATAGAGCAGAAAAGAGAGGGGACGCGGGTAGAGGGGACTGCAGTCAGGTTAAGTGGGGGAAGCAGGGCTCAGGACTTTATTATGTGGGAGGCAGCAGGAGCCAGGGGGGATTTCTGTGTGTGGTGTGACATGATCAGGTCTACGCTCCAGAAAACCAGCTCTGGTGTGAAGGGTGGATTGAAGAAAGCAGAGGGGCCGTCACTTAGGAATTGACCGTAGTAACGATCCCTGCAAGAGACACGAAAGGCCTGAGCTCAGCATTCTCATGGTTAAATGTAAGCGAAAGTGAGAATGAAGGCAGAACAAAGGGCGACGTTAGAGGTGGGGAAAGAACCCCTTCAGGCTCCAGAAGCAGCTTGAAAGGGGGGGAGAGTGTCCCCTGTGCGAGCGGCCCAGCCACCCAGGAACAAGAGGCACTGCCAGGAATCAGGAAGTCTGCTTGGAACAGGCTGCAAAAGAGATGTCACCACAGAGCAAAGGGAAAACTTGGGAAAGGTGCCAAGTGGCCCTAGAGTCCAGGAGCGAACCCAAGTGCCCTACTTCTAATTTTTTCTTTATTAAACAGAGTGCCTCTGGTGCCATGGCCCTGAGAGAGGGCTCCCATCCGTCCCCAAGGCCTCAGTTGGTCTGATGGGCTCCCACTTCCTTCCTAGGCAGGTTTGAAGTGCAAGAGTGAGCCTGGGGGCACAGTAGGGTTTGGAGGTGCAGCACCCCTCCCGAATGGCATCAGAGCAAGTGGGAGGGCTGAAGACCTTCTCCTAGGGGAGGCCTGCGTCCTTGGTGGCACCTGGCCACACAGATATCCTGGGACCAGGCAGACACGAGCAGCCTGGTCTGAGCCTCCCTAACTTTGCTTCAGTGTTATTGCTGTGAAGTCTGGACAAACCCAGCCTCGTCCAGGCATCTCTGAGAGTCCAGAACGTCCATGCCAAGAGCCTCCCCTCCTTGTCTTTAAAGCCCCCCAGCCGAGGCTTCTTTGATCCCTATAAAGGATTTTAATTACACAAAGATCTGAATCCCTTGACTAAATTTCAATCTGCATCAGAAGCTGTTTATTTCCATCAAACAAAAATACTTTTTGGAAACCCAAACAGCCACTTACCACCATCATTTTATTACCACTATCCTCGGGAACCCCAACTCCAAGTTTTAAGGTGGGAGCTTTTAAAAATAAGTGCCTTTTTTTTTTCTTTCTTCACATTTCTGTGGCTGCCATACCAAGATCCGGCCTCCATAATTCCCCCACGCCCTGGCCCTCCGGCCCTCGCTGCTGAGCACCCCACCCACAGCTGAGCTGGGAAGCGGCCAGGCCACAGCTGGGGAAGGCTGGCTGCGTATCCTGACCTTGGCAGCTGGGACGGTGTGTGCTGTTCAGGAGCCGGTGTTATAATAGCCTCAGTGTTGGAGGACACATGCCGGCCGAAGGCTGAACAAAGGGTCGCTTGTATGAGCTGAGCCGCATTTGCCGCTGGTACTGTTAGCTGGCTCCACTGGCCATCAGATCCTCCAGCTTGCTCTCCACCCCCTCCTCTTTTCTCCCAAGGACTTCCTTAGCGTTACCCCAGGCCCCAGCGCCTCTTCCAGACTCCTGTTCTTGGTGTCAGGGCCATGTGCCCACACCCACGACCACAGAGATACACCACCATGGCAATGTAAATAGAGCAGCTCATGCTTACTGAACACCCACTGTGTGTGTGCCAGACATGTGTTTGCTCGTGGGATCCTCAGCACAACCCTAGAAGGTAGATCTCATACTATTTAAATGCATAAGGAAGCTGAGTCTGGACACTCCATTAGCTTGTGCAGTGTTGCGTTGCTAGCAAGTAGAGGCTCTGGCCCAGGGCTGCTGACTCCAGCGCTAGAGCTGGTCACCGCCACTCTAGACCTCTGAGTTCACTGAGTTCCGTTGTTTCTCCCTTCATATTCTCTACTCCATTTACCAGTCCTCAGGAGAGGCAAAGGGAAGACAAAAGCTACCCTCCTTTTGATGTTGAGATTCCTTAAACTTTGGCCAAGGTGAAAGTTTGGGAGAGACATGGAATAGACCACCTCACTGAGCCAGAGACCAGAATTATCAGGGAAGCATTAGAATAACAGGTGGGATCTAACAAGGTGGAGTTTCACAAAGACGGAGCCAAACACCAGACTTCAGAACACCATGTGGGCAAGTAGAGATGCCTATAAGCACATCATGTGACAAACACCTAATGCTTGAAACAAGACTAAAAATTACGGTGCTAAGAGCTACCTTGTTGCACATGTACTAGATACCAGCACTGTGCTAAGTACTGTCCTTGTATTAACTAATCTAATCCCCATTTAAAATCAAAATATAACCTTGTGAGGTTGGGACAGAAGAGGAAACAAAAGCTCCAAAAGTTCTTAGTAATCTCCCATGATCCCCTCACTACAAAGTGGCAGATCCAAGGTCAGATCCCTGTGGCCTGATTTAAATTCTGCTCTGGCACCCTCTGCGCTTTACGGGGTTCATGAGATAATGGGTGCAATAGTGGTCTGCATGCACTGTAGTTTCTAGAATGAGAAAAGTGTGTCCCATGCTCCCATGTACCACATCAGGCCACACACAGACTGTGACGGCATCCAGTCCAGGAGACATGCTTTAAAGTAACGACAATAAAACCCGGCTGATGTTGCTCAGTGGTTGAGTGCTGACCCATGAACCAGGAGGTCACAGTTCAATTCCCGGTCTGGGCACATGCCCGGGTTGAGGGCTCCATCCCTAGTAGGGGGCATGCAGGAGGCAGCCGATCAATGACTTTCTCATTATTGATGTTTCTAACTCTCTCTCCCCCTCTCCCTTCCTCTCTCTGAAATCAATAAAGATATATTTTAAATTAAAAAAACAAACACACAAAATAAAATATTCAGAAATTAGAGCTAATTATATCCACTTACTAAGTCATCCCAAAGTTTACTGGTTGTTATGAGGGAAAGTGTTAGCAGGGTATATGAGCTCCAAAATGAAATGCACATTTTTCTCATTGAGAAGCAGTGTCATTTGGCAATTTTTTTTGAAGATGATGTTTGTTAATAAAATTGGTACACTTCACTGACATTTTCAGTATTTTTAATGAACTAAATTTGAAACCGTAGAGGAAAATCAACAAGATACTCAACATACCCAGGGGGTTCAAAAGATTTCATTTGCCTAGTAAGTAAGGCTTAAGTAATTGCCCAACCTACCAAACATTCCCAATATTGTTACTGTATATCAAAGAGAACATTACTAATGAACACATTGCAAATGAAATAGAATTAGAAATACTGGTACAACTCCCTTCTGCCCCAAACTTTTAATTTTTAACTTTCCAAAAGAGAAATTCAAACATGAAAGAAAAATGCTTGGATTCCAAATCCATTTTCTTTTCCAAACCCTGATTCAGTAATTGGGCTTAATGTGCTGCTGTCCAAAGGAAAGAATAAATTATAGTCATTTGCACTGAAAAATGATTGCAAGACTTATGTTTATGTTCACTAGTTTGGATTAAGACTGAATAAGAACTTCTTAAGTTAAATAGAAAAACTATATTGCTCATGTTATTATTCACAGTAACCCGTCTGGGTGAACTGAATTTTCAACCTTGACTGCATTAAAAACAAAGAAAAATTGTGATCCGCAGTTCACCAGATATGCTTGAAGCCTTGTCTGCGTGTGTCTTAGTATGGATTTATGAGCAGACAAACACAACTATCTCATCCTATCATCTTTACTCATTTGAAATTCTAAAAGTTTTATTTATTCTAAATTGTTTGTTCCTATGTTGCATTTAAGACGTAATGATACCAAATTAGGTATTTAACGTTGTTTTTACTTTATCACGGGAAGTAAGATCAGTATGGTTTCATGGAATAATATACATCGGTGAGCATGCGTGCGTGTGTGCATGCGTGTGTGCGTGTGTGTGTGCAGCACTGGGATGAATTAAATGCATTCCGTAAACTTTATTACTTTATTCGCTCCCCTCAGCCCAGCCTAAACCATCCACGGAAACAGGGTGTTGCCAACATCAAAACAGACAGGCGTCTGCAGAGCATCCTGCGGGGTTACGTGGCCACAACGTAGAGCCATCAACTTGAAGTGACAATTTAGTTGTCCTTGTTTTTAAGCTTCGGCCACACTGAATTTCTTCTGGACCCCTGGCTCCTGCCATGAGCTGACTCCTCTCTTCCCTTTCCTATCCCTTCTGCTCACCATCCCCTCAAACCCGCATCTCCAAGGGGCCCCTGAACTCCAAGAGCATTTCACACTTTCGAGCTCAATTTTTCAGCTTTCCTCAGCAGCCCCACACCCCCCTTTAGCATATCCGGAGCCACTCCAAATCTCAGCTAAATGAGCATAGGCCCATTTCCTTCTGGCAGGTCGCCCCTTCTTTACATTTTTGGGCCCCACACCCACCCGCCCATCCCACCTTCCCTCATCCCTGGGATTCAGAAGTATTTCCTCGCGCATAAATCTTCTCGAGGCCACCTCCTCCGGGTTGGCTTCCTGTTTGACCATCCTTCTCATTCTAGCCCCGTTTCTCTTCCCTCTTTCTTGCCAGGCCCTTTGCAGCCATCACTCCCTCATGACCAAATATGCCTACAGCCAGGACCACTTGGAGAAATTTCCCTCTTTCACCAAGATCTGCACCGCTCCCTCTCGGGAGCCGTCTCCGCCTCGACCTCTCCCAAAACTGGCTCTACGAGTAACACCCACTGAGCCCTGGACTCTCGCTGGTGCCAAGTGCTGCAATAGACCGTCCTCTCGGCAGCCCGGCGAGGCAGATTCAATTAGTTCCTGCATTTTGCTGGAGAGACAAGTAAGGTTTGGAGACAAAGTAATTTTCCCATTCACGCAGCGTTAAGCGGGGCAGCTGGGCCCTGTGACAGCCATGCTCACTCCTCTGTCCTCACATTCCACGCCACCCCTCTGCTGTGCGTAACACTGCACCTTCCACTCAAACCACTCCCCAGCGACATTGGAGCAAAGCAGAGAAAGAAAAAAGGGAAAGAAATATGATCTTCTGCGAACTCTCAAGCTCCAGGAAGACAGGGATTCGGCTTGTTCGTTGCTGTCTGTATCCCAGGGCTGGGAATCCTGGACACAACACATGCAAGGGCCCAGAATTCACTGTGGAATAAATGGGTGGATGGATTCAAAGTCCTCTCTTGGAGTTAATTTTTCAGCAAGAAGAGCAATAGTCAGGGTCTTTGAGTGCAGCTCACATGCACACCCATTACCTGATTCAAGACCCACAGCCCCAGCTTAGGTTTCTACCATCCCACTGAATGAGCCCCCGTCTCAGACAGCGCAGGCTGTTATAACTGGACGTCGTAGGCTGGGGGGCTTCAACGACAGGAGTTTATTTCTCCCAGCTCTGGAGACCGAGAAGCCCCAGGTCAATGTGCTGGCCGATTCAGCTCCTGTTAAGGGCCCGGCTTACAGGCTGCCTCCTTGGAGCTGAGGCTTTGCGGTGGTGAGAAACGGGCAACACCACATCGAAGGGATGGTCGTGGGAATAAAGGCTGACCTGGGACAGAGCGTGAGATTCTTGCAACAGAAAAGCCGCATGTTGGATGGGTCATCTGTCTGGATATTCAGAGTACTGAAAGCAGTGACAAAAGTGGTGGTGGAAGAGCTGAAATCCGCGTGCTAAACTTATCGATAAATGAGGGGGCACGAGGAGGAGGAACGTAGGTGACACAAAAGGAGTAGGACATGACAGAGCCCCAGGGCGCGCGTTTCCAGTGCACTGGAAGACTTCAGAGCGTGGGAAGAACAAGGGCTGGGGCAGGGTGGGACGCAAGGAGACTCGCCCGGCTCCAAGCCCAGGGTTTGAAGAAGGTGGGGAGAGGAAATGAAAGAAAGGACACCACCTGCGAGGCCTACAGGGGATTTTCGTCGGGGCTGCGAGAAGATGAAGAAAATTTTCAGAAAAGAATTTGAGTCTCTAGGGGATTTTGCTGATGACAGACCCTGAGTCCGTAAGGCACAGTGGGAGGGTTTGGGGGGCTGGGGAGGGTCCAAACCCAACGGCAAGACGGGGTGATGTGGGGTGGGCTGGGACGCTGGGTTTCTCGTGGCTTCCAAGGTGGACAGGCCATGCTGTGAAGAGGATGCCATGGGAAATGAGTCCTCGTGGAAGATTATTTGTGATCACTGCCTTTTCGGGGGGCTGGGCTCTGAGTGCTGAGTCGAGGAGTGTGGAGGGAAAGGAATTAAGGGTCTCTCCAGAACACTAGTTGATTGCGATCTGAATTATCGAGGAGACCTCCCTGTTCTCGATTTCTCTTTGCCAACAGTGTCCTGACTTCCTGCCCTGGTTAAGCCAATGTGAGCCTCTGAGCATTCTGCTACTTGGACCAACTTTCCAAGTTGAGCTCATCTCGGCGCCAGCAAAACACACCTCTTTCAATCCGCCTAGAATAAACAGGCCGTAGAAACAAATAGTTGGGGGTTAGTCAACTCTGCTCAAAGCGTCTGTTTTCCACGTGTCCCACCAGTGAGTACAGGGAAAAAGAAAGTGGAATTTCAAGAAGTATTGGCCATAAGGGCCTATTGGTTAAACTCCCCCTTTGCCTGGTGCCAGACAATTACTTTTCATGTAGTCACAGCAGCTTGGGATGAACGCTGACCTATAAAGATCACTTTATGGCTTAACAGTCCCAAAGGCGGCCTCATTGGAAGAATTCTGCCATCAGCTGGGACCCATGTTTCCTAGCCCAGCACTGAGATAATTTAAAATAAATGACCATTTTGGTGTATTTGTGCCCTGTTAGACAGGGAGGAATTTCAAGGGAAAGGTAGATGCTTAATGGAGCAGTGAAACATTTACTGGGCTGACACCTGTTTTATACAAAAATTCTGGGCTTTATACAAACATATTATTAAGTTGCAAATATTTGTTGGGAGCGAGTTTTTGCTCTATAAACAATCTTAGCTTGGGAAGGCCTTTGAGAATTTTCTTGATTTGAAAATGCATTTAATGATCTGTAAAGGGCAAAAGAAAAAAGGTGCCAAAATCCACTACGAATAAAAATTTCCATGTTCAACACGGGGAAGTAATAACGTCGGTAATCGTTAGGCTTCGTGTTTATCTGGGCTCTTTCTCCGAGGAGGCTGTGTAATTCTGCAGCAACGTAGAGAATGGCTTGTGAACAGCCACTCCCTCAGTCAGCTATTGAACAAGCCGCGAGGGAGGGGGACTCTGTGTGTTTACAGACCTCTGCTCTGACTCTGAGCTCATTCTTCCCCTTTCCTGCTTTTCTGACATCTCCTGTTAGGTCCCAGTTTCAGCTAGATATGGCAAAACTGATCTTTCTTTGCTATCTTGCTCTGAATTCATTCTTCCTTTCATGTAACAAATATGCACTGGCTCTCATCACTGTAAGAGGAAATTTCAGCACAATCTCTGATTGAGCTCATATACTCACTTTGAAACTGTAAACAACCCCAAAACACGTACAAGAAGCTGTAAACAACCCAAAGAGTCCATTGCTGACTCTGATTCTGACCCCTTCAGGGCCCTGAGAGTGATGACATCTCCAAAGTCCCAGTTCCCCCCGTGCCCTACAAGGCCCTATCTCTCAGGCAATCTATTTTGTCCAAATGTAAATCACTGCAGTAGCACTTTACAGTTCATTCCCTCATTTGATTTGTCACTGACTTTTGTCATTTCTTTCTCTGTGACGCTGTCAAAATCTTTCATTGCTTCCATAGTCAATTCTACACCTCCAGGTGGGAAGGTAGGTGGACCTTCCTAGACATATGAGAGCCTGAGTCGTCAACAATCTGATGACCCTTCAAACCAATATTCTTTAAATATTTGTTTACTTATTTAATGGAAGCAAAGAGAAACTCATTTTCTATTCATAAAAATTGCATACTTTCTATGTTCAAAAATGAGAGCTCAATTACTGTGGTCTTCAGAACCAGAAAATACATCAGAAGCAAACGGAACCATGTAAAGATGTGGTTAATAAAATGTCGCTCTAAAATAAATTACTTATTCCCAATAAACAGCCCCGTATCAGGTACGACTGAGTTTCAAATTAGCCTCTCACTGCAAATGCCAGCTCCCCAAACTGTCCACGGGAGCACGTCTCAGGTAGAATGCGCAAGTCATCCACGCGTGTTGCAATGACACCACCGTGGCAGTGTGGGTGGGCCTGGCACTTCTGCTCTAGAGCTTGGCTGTCCTAGCGGGAGCGGAGTCCGTTTGCATTTGGCCAGGAATGGAAGGCATCGCACGGGAACCTGAGTCAGGCCGAGCCACGTTCCCAGGCTGTTCTCTTTTCCAGCTTGGCGCCTGGGCAGCTTCCAAGCCAACAGCTCCCTAAATCTAGCTCTGCCCCGAGCCCTAGCTCTGCTGTCACCATGAGGACCGCCACCAGTTTCTCATGGTTCCCTTCACTGGTGAGTGGAAGTTCCTGCCTCCATTTTCTCTCCCTTCAAATAAACTCCAGTTGATCTAGAATTACCTTGTCCTGACTGTCCTGGGCCCTCTTGGGCTTCATACAGTTGGTGAGGAAACAGGCGGTAAAGAAAACGCGGCTCCCTGGGCCAACCAGGCTGCCCGCGCCGAGGTGGCGTTTCTGCGACCGGGCAGCCCCGAGTCTCGCCCGCTGGCTCCGCTGCACCCCCACCCGGGGCACAGGGGGAGGCCTTGGCCCGACACTCCAAAATGAAAAGAGCGAGAATTAAGCCGATGAGATAATCATTTCATCCATCATATGTGTGTCTTGGGAGAAGAAATAGCTCCTGCCTTTAAAGGGAGGTAAATCCATTAAGGGCCTCTCTGGGATGAGCCTGCTTAGAAATAGGTCACTTGCCTCAGAAACAGGCAAAGACTGTGCTGCACAAATCCCCAGGGGCGCACCCTCCGGCCAGAACAGCCAGGGAAGAACCGAGGCCTGACCTGCCTCCGACAGCTGCTCAGCCTCTGAATCTGCTTCCTCACTTGCAACATAGGAAGAAAAACTGGGGGCATTTCCCAAACATGCGCTTTGAGATATCAGGGATAAAAAGATATATATCGTAAACCGACTCTGTTTCCCAGAACGACTCAGTCACAAAAAATATGCTTCCGGGTGACACTTAAGATATAAGGTTTTAACCCCAGTGGTGAAATAATTTTAATTATAAAAACAAAAGCACGAAATGGAATCCCAGAGACAGCTCCAGACAGCTAGTAAATCCCTTCTCTCTTCCTCCTCAGTCTGTGGGCCTGGGTATCGTCTCATTAAATCGACAGCTCAGGTGTGCAATAAATACGCGCTTCCCACCAAATACGCATTTCTCCTTCCACCTCTCCCCCAGCGTCTAAGCCTTTCTCGCATCGTGGCGACACCAAGTTAAATCGGGAGGAAAAGTAAATAAGAAAAATGAAGTAGCAGAAGCGAAAACAAGCAACGGCAGCTGGTGCTTCAGGCCAACAGTGCCCAGGTGTCAGAAGGAGATTATGTGAATGCTGAGTGTGTGTGTGCTTGTGTGTGTGTGCGTGTGTGTGTGCGATTCAATAAGTATTGAATTCCTCTCATTTACTAGGGATCTATCCAGCACTGAGCTACCTGCCCCACATACGTAAGTCTTAATAAATGGTAATCAGATGAATCAAGGAACTACAAATATTCCTCTGAAACCTCATAGCCCGTGCACGTCATGATCCCACTTAGCATCTATACTTAAGAATTTGTTTCAGCAATGCAAAGTCTAAACAATTATACTCTGTTCAAGTCCCAAATACCATTCAGATTAGATATGTGCTTCTCCTAGTAGCTTCCATACGTCATCGGTCCACGCTAATCTTCACCCCTTACCCTAAGGGCTTGAAACGTTTTTGCAGGACAGGGAAATGTGTGTCTCAGATTGAAGGAAAATGGAGGCTGTACTGGTTGATATGCTGAGAACAAACCAACACTCTCACTTCCATCAAATCCATGATTTGTGGACTGAGTCGTCCGTGGTCCCCAGCTGTAAGCCCTCACCGTCCTCTGAGCTGGGCCCAGAGAAAGGGGCCCAGAGCCTGCGTCTGCAAATGGCCTGCGATGGCAGGAGTCATCCAGGGAATTGGTTCCTGAGCATTCTGGTCTCTGGTGCTCCTGAGAGTCCTTGGGCATCATTGTGGAAACAGACCCTCGCTGAAGAAATAAGGAATTGACCTCAAGGTCGCTTTTAAAGAAAAAATGCATCTGCTATCAGAAAGAGAAGTGGATCTAACATCTTTCTCTTGGAACTGACTTGCAGATAAGCGGGAGCTTGAGTGTCACTCCTGGGGCTGCCTCACACTACTACACAGCTGGAGTTTATCCTTCTGCTCCCGTAAAAAACTCACATAAAAACCAAAGCCATGTGTCACTCACTTGTCCATTTAATTATCAGGCTTTTTTCTTTTAATAATCTTTCACTCTCACCATCTGGAATTGTCACCTGAGAGATGTTAGGATCTTTAATATCTTCCTCTGAGTTAGTAGAATTGGATGAATTTCTTTGGGATTGAAATTAATTAATTTGGGGCTGCGGTTTTCTTTAATTACAGATTCAAACATCTCAGAATTTTTAATGAGCAAAAGAATTATGCTCAGGATCAGAGTGGTTCAGCCAGACCTGGTGCTTTGACTTCCTGAGAACATAAATGAGTCCTTTCCTCACTGTCAGAAAACAGATGGACTCCAGTTCCTATCAATTTATTAGCGCGCATGTTTGTGATAAATTGTCTGTGCTCTGTTCTCTGGATATAAATTAAGAAAGAGGCCTCGTTTGCACCATGACGGAGACTCAGATGAGCCCTGCATGTGTCAAGTTCAGCGGGGAGGTGGATCAGTTAGATAGAGGGCTCTGACCACAGACTGACAACAAATGTGGCAGGTGGTGCCCAGCTGGCGTGGCTCGGTGGTTGAGCTTCGACCCATGAGCCAGGAGATGGCAGTTTGATTCCCGGTCAGGGCACCAGCCTGGGCTGTGGGCTCGATCCCCAGCAGGGGGTGTGCAGGAGGCAGTCGATCAATGACTCTTTCTCATCAGTGATGTTTCTCTCTCTCTCTCCCTCTCCCTTCCTCTCTCTGAAATCAATAAAAACTTTTTTTTAAGATGACAGGTGGTTAAGGAGTTTCAGAATGAGCTTGTGTTGTAGGAGTTACTCTGGCAACAGACAAGGGGGAAGGTGGGGGTAGCAAAGGATAGAGCCTCCAGTGGAAACCCAGGCAGGCACCCTGGTGCCAGGGTCTGCCAAGAGGTGGCAAAGGAAGAGAAGGAACCCGCGTCCCCTGGGAGATATTTAAAGAAAAACCATAACTGGGACTTGATTAGATTACTGACAAGATAAGGGTGGGCCTAAGAGCAAGCCTGAGTCAGTGCTGGAAATGGAAGAGTTGGGAGGGGGGAGGGGGGTGCTGGGGCCCTGCGTTCCAGCAAGCACCTGAGAAGTGACAGAGTCCCCTATCAACTTATTAATAAGTATTTTGGGGGTGAACGCCTGGCATGGGTTGATGCTCGCAGTGTGATAAATAAAACCCTCTGGGTCCCTCGCCCTGGGTCCCCGGGTCCCTGCCTTCACATTCCCGCCTCTCTGACCCAGCCTCACCCTCACCCTCCCGTCAAATCATCTGAGTCGGATGGGCACCCACAAATCGTTCCACTGCGGCAGAACCGAAAATATGGGCCGTCCACCTAATATCTAGGATTGGATTCCAGGTCAGCAGCCCATGATTTCTTGCTTTTGGAATTGAGAGGGATGGGCTCCGGCCCAGGAGCAGATTCAGAAGCCCCTCAAGGCAGGCGGAGGGAAGTGAGTCGCCAGCGGCCACCTGAGATGAGGGACTCTGGCAGCTGGACTCTGCGAGATGCTGGGCACCACAGCCTGGAGCTTCCAGAGGGCGCCGAGCGCACCGGAGAGCAGGATGGAAATTTACTCTCGTGGGTTACCCCTGTGAAAAGAAGTTTGTGGAACTGACACGTGTTGTGGGAAATTCGGGCCTCACAGGAAAAGGAAAAGATGCATCTGGGCTTTGTCAGGCTGGGAGCAAGGAAAAATCATGAAAGAAAACTGTGCATGTACCGTGTTCTCAGCTATTCCAATAGGCCCACCCGCATTCGCTCATCTGGCTCCCTTCTTTCTGGGCCCTTTTTTCTCTCTTGCTTTCTTCTTCCTTCCTTCCTGCCCTCTGGCATTGGTTAATTTTTTAGAGGAGCCTTGCTTTATGCACTTGATGAGTTGGTGAAGTGTTTGCTGATGAGCCAATCGCATTCTCTCCTGTTGTTTCAGACTCAGGGGAGCTGTGATCCTTGACATTTTGAATGTGGCGGTTGACTACACACATAGCAATTCAGAACTATTTCAATCTTTTAATGATAAATATGGCTGTACAAGGATGTACCAGATTGAGAACACGAGAAACAGCCCCTGACATCGGGAGCTGGCCTGGTTCTACCGGCCAGGCCTTGGCGTTGCTGGGAGCTGGCCCTGGCATGCACAGCTAGGCCTGTTGAATATAAACTATTTCATAGAACAGCATCAGACAAGGCCATTCTATGACTGTGAAGGGTAAATGCAAAAACAAGACCACTCCAAGTTCATGTCTGAGCACACACAAAAATATGAACACTGTCCAAAGCTCAAAAATGGCCAAGCATCCCCCTGTCCTGCTCTTGAGTGACCCCTCTCCTTTACCAATTACAGCTCCAGCCTGGATTCGTTGATCCCACCTTCTGGAGAAGATGTGTTAAGATACCCAACTGTAGAATTACCCCCACTTCCTCAAAGGATCCAATCCTGACTTCTTGAACCTTCCTCGAATCATCAAACACAAGCCCAAATCCTACAGCAGCTTCTTCCTGACACCCTTTAGTGAAGTTTCCTCACAATTCCCATGCTGTGTATTGCCCTCATCACAACAAACAGCAAGCCCAACTCGTTCAACCACAGGTGTGTTCCTGGTAGGCTTCGGCTGGAGGTCATCGACCAGATGCATCTGTGTCCTGCCCAAAGCCTTGAGATCACTTTGAGGAGGGGACCCGAGCCTCCATTGAGCACTGCCGATTAAGTTCCCTGGTGAGGAAGAGAAAGGGGGACCTATCCCTCACCCTGTCTCCCTTCCAGCTGGAAATTCATGAAAACTCAAGAGAAGAGCATGACAGAGAGGGAAGTCTCCAGTGATAGGAAGAACAGCATGGTGGCTTCCAAATCTAGCAGGTGACATCCTGACCTCCTAGCTGGGAATACCTGCCTCAAGGTGTCAGGGGGGAAAGTGCTCAGTTTGGTACAGGTGAATCCTTTTGCCTGCTTAAGGGTGGAGTACCACCTAGGACTGCTCTCTAGCCATCCCAGAATACCTCTAGAGTATCTGTATTACTGCTGCTTCTTCCCCCACCTCAGCCCACTTCCACTCCAGGACTGATCCTACTTCCTCCCTAGCACTAAGTTTTCAGTTGGGTTCGGGAGCTCCAGCAGGCACTATTTTCCTTTTCAATATTGCTTTCAGCTAATGCGAAGGAAAGAGCTTAGAGCAAACAGAAAGCTTTACAACCCATCCATGGTGATACAGGAGATAGGACCAACACCAGCCGTTAGAACACAACTCAACCTGAACATAAGCACCAGACTTCAGGGAACCTTGATGACTACACGGTGCCCAAGTTCATGTAACAATAACTCTTGTTACAAAGCAGTTCTTCCCTGCTTTCAGACACTTGCGTGAAATAGGCTGCTTCGTTCAGAAGGATGCATAATTGCTAGGCACCAAATTAGCCACAAACTAAGAATTGCTCCTAAATTATTCAAGATGTTAGAAAAAAATGCATACACAAAACAGATCAATCAAAGAAATCAAATACATACCCTGCAGTTTTGAGACAATTAGGTGAGAAACATTCTGTAATTGAACACTAACAATTATTTCTCCCACTGAGTGGTATCAGAAAACTTGGAAAAATTAAATGTGGTATCACATAACCTACCCACAGAGCAGAAGGCGTCACCCTGAGCACTGGATATTAGTAAACAGAATTACAAAACCTAACAGAATCACAGAACAAATGCAAGCCTGAGGGATTCCCTATCTTTCTAACAGAACAGTAATTGTCTCTGTGTGCGAGTGTCTTGCTAATGGGGGCAATGCTCCCGATTCAAAGTGTTCAAGGTCAGCAGAGTGGCAGCTCTTCCTCCCACCTGCACCCCAGCTGCCCACTTGTGGGACAGCCTGATCCAACAGAACAAAGCAGCTGGAAGGTGTGGGGAGAAAATTTTGGCATGCTAAGGAGCCATTCTTTGTGCTCATCAAAAAGATGTATAATTGGGATAACTAAACTACTATAACAAATAAACCTCAAATTTCCAGGGATTTAATAGAATAAAGACATCTTTCTCTGCTAAGTAACATTCCAACGTGGGTGTTTCCGGCCAGTGGGTAGCTTCCTTCCCTGTGATGATTTCCCTCTTGTGGCCTCACCACCCCACCAGAGCACCAATTCTCTGCCCACTTATCCTCTAGAACAAGCAGGGAGCTGTAAAACTCCTGCTGCCCCACCACACCCCAGGCCAATTTAATTAGCATCTAAATGGGCATCAGGATTTTTTTTTAAAGCTCTCCAAGTGATTCCAGAGAGCAGCAAATGTTGACACCACTTCACCAAAGCCCAGGGTCCTCTACTTGGAGCTGGTGGAATAGGAAAGAGGCAGCAGAGAAGGCACAGCCACTCCCCAAAGTCCAGCCTAAAATGACACACGTTTCTCCGCCTACGTCCCATTCCAGGGAACTGGCTACACAGCCACCGGTATGCAAGTGTTTTCGGTGGAAATTAGGCTCTTCCAAGGGATCTCGAGGAAAGAATTCTAAGGATTCACACACGGAAGATTGTGATGTGACAAAATGATTTATCTGTCTTGGCTCCAACGGCCCTTTTTTTGCCTCTGTAACTTGTTTCCTGAGTCCATGCATCCCAGCTGGCTCACTTCTTCTACAGCTCATTTCTTCTACCTCCGTGGCTTGCTAAATAAACTTTCACTTATATTTGAGTCTTGTCTCTGAATTCTTTCTTATCCAGAAATCAAGGACCAAAGTCTAACAGCTGGTGCCATTTTGCTGTTAACAAAACCACCAGAAGCTGGTGAGAAGCCTGGAACCAATCTTCCCTTGCAGCTGCCAGAAGGGACCAACCCTGGCAACACCTTGGTCTCAGACTGCTGGCCTCCAGAACTGTGGGAGAATACATTTCTGTTGTTTAAGGCACCCAGTTTGTGGTGCTTTGTTAGGGCAGCCCTAGGAAATAAATACACTTGGAAACCAAGTCCCAGGACAGCAATTCCAAGTCCAGACAATTCTGCAGCAGGGTTTCAGGTCACTCCTGGATGGATGGATGGATGGATGGATGGATGGATGGATGGATGGATGGATGGATGGATGGGGTTTAGGGGGCAAGGCTTTCTCCTGAGTGAAAAAACTCTGAAAATTAGGGCCATTCTCACTCAAACGCTCCTCATTTTCTTTTCCCTTTAGCACTGGCTGGCATAAAGAAGTCATAAAATTAACACAATGCCAGTATTAACATCATTATCAGCAATACCCGTATACAAATCTTAGCGAGATTTGAATTAGATTTTAATTTTTCCTTACCCCGAGTCAGGCGCCAGCTCCATACACCCAGCTAATTCATGGCGACAAATCTGGTTAAGCCTGTGTGTGATTTATTTTTGCTCCTATAGAAAGTTGACACTTTATTCATTAAACTACTCCCTTTAACACATTTCTAAATCATTGCTTTCTACTCTGATCTGGTCTAGTTTTTATTTCTGAGTTTCAGCTGGAACAGCTTCCATAATGAATTCTTTTTTTTTACCTGACAAGAGAAGTTAAAACCTTCCCCTACTGAACATTTAAAAAGGAAATTCGGGCCCTTTTTTTGTCAGGCTGTTTATCATATCTAACAAATACTCAAATCCATTTCTTTTGGAAAAGGTTTGTCTTTCTATGACAGGCATATAAAAAAGGTTTTATTACCACACTCTATTCATTGGAGCTGCTCTGCCTGAAGATAAAAAGGAATTCATTTTCTGGATTTTCCTTGAATGTCAGCTATATAGTGTTTTTTTTCTATTGTCAGAGTTCTTAACTCAAGAAGAATATCGGGAAGGGAGAATTCAAGTTAATATATGATATCAAGCTCCATTACTGCCTACCATGAATATTGGAAATCCCCCCCAAAAAAGCTGAATTTAGATGAGAGTGGTACGTAAAAACAGAAAAAAGTCTCTACAGGTATTTAATAGCAACCTCGTTGCATTTACTTGAAACATACCATGCTGTCTGGCTCCCCAAATCTGGAAAATTGTTCCAGCATCAGTTTTTTTTATGTTTTTTTAAACTGATTTTTGAGAGAGAGAGGAAGGGAAAGGGAGAGAGACAGAAACACTGATGATGGAGAAACATCTATCGGCTGCCTCCTGCAGGGGATCGAGCCTGCAAGGTGGGAATGTGCCCTGACCAGGAATTGAGCCAGTGACCTCTTGGTGCATGGGACAACGCTCAATCCACTGAGCCTCACCGACCGGGCCCAGCATCAGTTTTTTAGTCTATCTGCCAGTTATGTTACAGAACAGTGCTTCCCAGGTGCTAGTGTATATGTACATCACCTTGGGATCTGGTTAAAATGCAGGTCTGCCTTCAGCAGGTCTAAGCTGAGGCCTGAGACTCTGCGTTTCTAACGCACTCATGGGTGATGTGGATGCCATCAGCCAGGTGGCCAGGATACAGAGCTGAAAGGCCAAAGCAGTGGGTCCCGGGCCTGAATAGAAGTGTTAGCTTCACTCTGATCCTTGAGATCTGTCTGAATAATAATCTCTAAACTCCCTAAGAGCCCGGGGTCTACACTTCATACTCATTTGCACCCAGTCACAGGATCCACTGTTGCCTGGGCCTTTCTGACAGGCTGGTAGAGAGTCCACATCTGACCCTAACCCCAGCCAGCCCATGACTCCTGTATGAGGCCTTTGGAGAAGCCAAAAATGCTGTATGCAGAGGGACTCCAGGAGATCCAGAGACCCATGCAGGGTAAAGGGGCGTGCACCGTTCCATCCAGCATAGCACCACCTCGGCATGGAACCTAGGTTGTTTAGGCAACAAAAATCTGCACAGGTGCCAGGCACCAGGGCATTAGGGTTAGGGTTAGGGTTAGGGTTAGGGTTAGGGTTAGGGTTAGGGTTAGGGTTAGGGTTAGGGTTAGGGTTAGGGTTAGAGTTAGGGCTTGGTTTAGGGCTAGGGTTAGGGCTAGGGCTAGGGCTAGGGCTAGGGCTAGGGTTAGGGCTAGGACTAGGGTTAGAGTTAGAGTTAGGGTTAGGGCTAAGATTAGGTTTAAGGTTAAGGCTAGGATTAGGGTTCGGCCTAGGGCTAGGGCTATGGCTAGGTTTAGGGCTAGGGTTAGTGTTACGTTTGGGGTTAGGTTTAAGTTTAGGGTTAGGGCTACGATTAGTACTAGGGCTAGGGGTAGGGGTAGGGCTAGAGGTAAGTCTAGGGTTAGAGTTAGGGTTAGGGTTAATGTTAGGGTTTTAGTTTGGATTAGGCTTAATGTTAGGGTTCATGTCGGGGTCAGATAGTGGCTGATGCTTGCCATAGTAGCGGCCTATTTAGGTTTGTTTCTATGTGTTAAGTAGTCCTGCTAGGACTATCAGCCTCTTTCAAGGGTCTCTAGTTCAGGCCACTGTCAGACGCTGTTTGTGACTGGCCTTGAGTACCGTTTGGAGCTATCAATAACCCACAGCTTGAGGTCCCCTCTGTTGGGGCTGGGTGTGTTTGAACAGGACCAAGATGCACACCAAAATCTGCTTTTGCAAGGCCCTAGTCCAGAAGCAGATCAGGCAAAGACTCAAAGCACCCAGAGGTCAGCCTCTGCCTGCAGGCTGATTAATCTGATTCTCTTAATGAGCCTCAGGCTGTAGAGACTCCAGGGGGTAGGGCGAGAGGTTCTCTTGCGGTGTGGGGCAATTGCTTCCTCCTCAGGCAAAAGCTGCTGGGAAGGCAAATGTCTGCCTCCGCAGCCTGGGGGAATGACTCGGCACAGGAATCCAGAGGCCAGCCCTCTGAGCTCCACGTCCAGGGCCCACAGCCCTAGGCTCTCCTCACACCGTCCAGGCCCCTCTGCCCTCCCTCCGCTGGAGCCCAAGGTGAGTGGCTGCACATGGAACTTTGTGCGCTGGCTCTTGAAGAGGGGCCTGCATGTCCAGGGTCTCTCCCTGGCAGACAGAGACCCGGCTGCTTTTCACGGCCAGATGTTCTGTGGGCCCCTGTGTCAGGTCTGTGCTCTGGGCTGGGGAGCCCTGCCAGGGGTTTAGGCCCCAGAGCCCTCAGTGGGAACCCCCGCAGCTGAGACCTCCCTCGGGCCTTCAGCTGCTGCCTGTGGGAGCCCCGCCAGCCCTCTCGCCTCCGCCCTTCCTACAGGTCTCTATGCGATCTCCCCTTCTCCTCCTTGGTTATGGGGGTGCTGTCCAGCTCGTCTTCAGTTGCAGTTGGTTATTCAGGATGGTTTTTCTATAGTTTGCTTGTCATTCCAGTTTGGTCCCGGGAGAGCGGCAGGGTAGCTTCCACTCAGACCTCCGCCACCTTTAATCCACCCGAGTGATGTCTTTTATTTGTCAAAATAAAATATGCACATGAAACAAAATAGGACAGCGAGGAAAGAGCAGAAAATGAAAGGAAGCCGCTGCCAGCCTGCGGTGCCCCTGAGGACCTGCCGGCTCCGGCCCCTGCAGCGGAGGGTGGAGATTCTGAGACCCGCCTCTCCCCACTCTCACCCACAGTAGAAATATCATTATCTTGGCTTATTTCCTAGTGGCCATTGTCGTCATCAGTCCCGTTAGAGAATGTGCGCCTCGACAGGGGCATCTGTGTTTTGCTGTCCAGTTCAATAGCACCTTGAGACCTCCCACCTCTTCAGGAGGTGCCAGGGCTGTGACTTCAGCCCACGCCCCACTTTTCTGAGTCTCCTGTGGTTCCAGACATGTTTTCTTGGGTTTTCTAATCGTCTTCCCTTTCTTCTTCCATCGCCTGCTTTTTTTCACATCCTTAAGTCTTTCTAGTGTTTGAAGTGTCCCCTCTGAAGACTTGCTGCTTGGAGCCCTCCCCCCTGTCCCCATCCCAGGGATGCGTCCCCGGGCCAGGGGTGTGGCCGTCCTCCTGAGAGCCCCTGCAGCGGCTTCCCTGGGTCGGCTCCAGTGTGTCCCCAGTGATAGGTCTCGTGCTCTCTCTCCTGACACGTCTCTTATGTTCGACTGTCTTCAGTTAATTTTACAGTAAAGGGCGAGTGGAAAATAAATTTCCTGATAAATTGTTCTCAGGTGGTCTTTAATCTGCCCTCGCATTTGACTAACGATTTGACAGGGACAGAATTCAGAGTTTAAAATGCTTTTCCCACTAGAAATCTGAAGGTGTCATTGATAAGTCACATGTCACTCTGACGTTTACCTCTCTGCAGGTCACCTGCGATTCCCTTATTGGAGCTTTTTAAAAGATTAAAGTTATTGAGGTAACATTGGTTACTGGCATTACGTAATTGGCAGGGACTGTTCGTCGTAATTTAGTATCTGTATACTCAGTTGTGTGCTTCTTTTACTGTGTATATATATATTTTAATATGTTTTTATTGATTTCAGAGAGAGGAAGGGAGAGAGAGGGAAGGGGAGAGAGACACATCAATGATGAGAGAGTCACTGATTGGCTCCTGCACGCCCCCGGCTGGGGATGGGGCAGGCAACCTGTGCATGTGCCCTGACGGGGAATCGAACCGTGACCTCCTCCTTTAGAGGTTGACACTCAACCACTGAACCACACTGGCCAGGCCACCAACCCATTTTTTTATATGGTGTAGACAAACAGATGGTTGATTTACTGAATTTTCCACTGCCTTCTAAAGGACCTGAAATGAAGACACCACTCCTGAACATACATAATAAATGTGAAACAGGAAAATCTTAAAAGTAACTAGCAAAAGCTCCTAGCATCCTAAGTTATCAATTATAAAAAGCCAATACTGTCAGGTCTTGTTTGATTCCTTTATAGAAACAAGTGATTCTTCACCAATGGCTACCAACCTCAACCCTTCCCCGCTTTCAATAAAAATATTTGTGTGAACTCTCTTAAATGCAAAACTTTTACAACGTAAATACGTCATCAGATGGCTCAGGGGCCATGCAGGCATTTTCTTTCTAGCAAAAGGACAGTAGTAACTAATATCTCATTTACTATATGCTGAGAATAAAAAGTTACTAGTCTGGGGACCCCCTGAAACGCCAAAAATATTTTTGAAATTGTTAGCATTTATTCTACTAAGCAACAGTATTGATAGTATGTATTGCATCGTTCATTATTTGCATTCTAGCTGCTTCAGAAAGTATTTGAGGTGGTTTGGATGACAGGCACATATACTTTCAATCATTAACATAATGATAAAATATTAAACCATGCCCTGGAGAGAAGGGAGATTATTGTTCCAGAACTCCACGCTAAGGAGACTCACTATCATTGAGTCTTAAATTTTGCTTTAGATTTTTCTAGCGGCAAGTAGAAAGTTTGGTGAATTAGGTAGTTCCCACTCATTAAAGTAGAAACAATGTTTTTTCCTTGGCACTAAAATCTAGGAGAAAATTATCGCATGAATCCTTGTATAAAGAACATCAAGCAACATAACAGGTAACTAACTTAGAAAGCAGTTTTAAAGATGGAAGCCTGTTCTTCATGTGAACATTTCTTACATTAAACCTGAAGAACAGAAGATTAAACCATAATTCCATGAAGGCACTTCTGCAAAGAAGTGAACTAATGTAGCCCGGGTATATGGTTTTCTGATGCTGTCATTTGATGCAAAGATAGAACACGGAAAATCTGGACAATTAGATGATCAGAAATTCAGTTAGATTACCTTCCTCAAATATAAAATATCACGGCCGTGCTCCTGAGAGACAACTCACAACTGAGCTCTCTCGGGTGCACCTGTGGTTCTGTGACGCCTGAAATTGGGCCCACGTCTTTCCGTCACAAGTGCAGGCAGCGAGGTGCCGTCTGGTTATGAAAATCGAAGAGCAGCGTGGAGCTCACTCGCCCACTGTTCTCGGGCTAGGTTCTCGCAGGCTTGATTCAATGGAGCCGAAGTTCCCCACGTGAAGTCCCCGGTCTGAACACCTGCCGCTGACACTGTGTCCAGAGCCTTCCTTCAGCCGCAGACTTCTGCCTGCAGGCTTCGGCCTCTCTGCCAGCAGGCTTTTCATGGAGCCACGTGGCTGAAGAGAAATACTAGAAAGAAACACCCTTGGGAGCAGCCTCCGAGCAAAGACCACCGGGAGTCAGTGCGTAGGGACCCCCGCTCCTCGCTCTCCAGACAGGATGACTCAAAGGCAGCTGCTTGTCCCACTTCTCGGAGTTTCCCCGCAGAATCAAGCCCCAGTCAGTCACCCACAGAGGTGGCCGAGTTAATAACACACCCTCATCGGCTGTCTTTTCTTCTAAGTATTATTTCTCCCCTCCCGCCACCTCTCAGATAAGCTACTTGCCCTGGAACCTTTGTCTCAAGACAGGTCTGTCCCTGGGAGACCCCAGATGAAGGCAGCCTCTCTGTGGAAATTTTCTGCGTGTTAAGGAATTGTGAGTGTCCACGGGAAGCGGTGAGAGCCGCCTCCCCGCCTTCTGCATTGATCCCCACCCCACCCCCTCTTCCCCGTCGATCTCCCAAACTGCAGGGGTGCCTGTCGAGGCCCCTGAGCCTAGGGACTCGGAGGCCTCCAGCGGGTCTGCGGCGAGAGCACCTGCGCACCTCTGCAAGGGACAGGCTCGCTTTGTCATGGGCACTGTCCAGGGGGACAGAGGCAGGACTCAGGGCTGCTCTTCTTCCTCACTCCCGGTACAAAGCGGCTGCACCGCCTTCGCCCAGGTACCCGCTTTCCCACCGTGAGGCCCGCCAGGCTATTAGGTTCCTGCTCTCCAAATTTCAGCAGATGCACAGAAGTTTTATTTTTAACTGTGCAGCAAGGCGTTGCCATAGTAACACAGCGAACTCCAGGAGCCATTTGATTGATTGATGATACTGTGGTGAAGGAGGGTTGACATGAAAGACGGTGAAAAAAATCATCCAGTTTTATCACCTTGAGCTGAGTTGATAGATCTTGGTTATTGGACACTAATAGTATGTGATATTTGTTTATCCTTAAGCAAAAGGAAACAAGATAATAAATAAAGGGACCAGTGAATCGACTGTCAGGGAAGTGAGCTGGTCTCGAGAATTTAAGAGACATGTGGTCAGTGCAGCTGAAAGAACAGGTTTGCTTGGCAGGCCAGGCAGATCGAGCAGGCAGACGCCCCACCCACTTAGCGCTATTTCTATTAGCCGGGCCTAATACGGATATTAACTGGTAAGGGAAGCTACCAAAATGTTGGACTAAACAATTTCTTTTCATTGCTCCTAGTGCTGTAAGCCACCTGAGCTCAGGAGATTTTTTTTTTTTCTTCTTACTCCTAGTTCGGAACATTACATCGGTAAGGGGAGGGAAAAACTTCCCTTGCCTTCTTACATTCATTAGCTGAAGCCTGCAAATTGAACTGATAAAAGGCAGAATAGCAGAAGAAAAAGCACACGTGTTTTATTAATGTTATCCTGTCGATGTTACTTGCATGGGTGGGTCACAGAAGGAAACTGAAAACCTGAAAGAAGCGGTTAGACTTGGAAGCTTATATACAATTTTAACAAAGAGTGATAAATGGCAGAGAAGTGACTGGACAAAGGAAAGGGGTTTGGACTCCCAGGGGCAGTAAGTTGTGGGAAGATAAGTATATGGGGAAAATCATGGTAGCTAAGGGTTTTCTGGTAAGGTCTGTAATGCAGAATCAGCTGGTGCGTTCTCTAGAATGATTAAGAGTTCTGCTGTTCTTGGTACGTAAGGAGTCACCTTTAGAAATAGACATCTGTGCCCTGCCTTTAGACAGAAAGGCGGAGGGCAGAGCGTTTGTTCTGTGTCTGCTGTCCCTTAATTGCCTTCAGCTCAAAATGATCCTTATGCTAAAGTGGCCTATTTGGGGTACCACATCCTGATCCCCTTCACATATGTCCCTGTTAAGTTTCATCCTGTTATTTTAGGCCCATTTCTTCACCCCCTAGAAACCTTTGGATTTCTTGGTTGAGCAGCCTGAGAATGCATTCCAGGCTGTTTCCTGTCAGAAAGTCCAGAAAGTCTGGGTTCAATCAAACCTGAAGGTTCTTGGTCAGGCCAACAGCTCACTCCACACTTACAAGGCCCCCTCTGACCCGATGCGGCTCAACGCGGAGAGGATCAGGAGCTGCGGTCTCTGCAGTTCATGGCAGGAAAATGATGAATCCTGTTAGAAACACCCTCCTGGTCCGGAGCAAGCCTGGAAGAGCCGGTGCAGACGGCGCGAGCCCATCCAGCAGCCCCCCGCGGAGGCAAGCCTAAAGCCATTCAGAAAGCAGCGCAAGAGGAAAGAAAGGAAATCAAAGAGCGGAAACAGTGAGGGGATAAATCGAAAGGAAAAATCCAGGAAAAGAAAGGGAAATTATCCAGCGGCAACATTTATTTTTACAAGAGGAAGAAAAGCACGTTGGGATAGGAGACAGAAAGAGGAGTGGGTTAAATCTCTGATGCGATTTCCTGCCTGCTCTTGAGAGTGCAAAAGCTATTGTCTGTTCGGAAGACCGCTTTCCAAGGCCCTCCTGATCCCAGCCCCAGCAGGTGGAGATTGAAAGGGGAAGGCTCTTCTAAAGGGACCAGTTCCTATTCTACCCTCACAAGAATGCATTCTAAAGACCAGTGGTCTAAACCACACTAAACTGGAATTGCTCTTCACAGGGAGCCGTTGAAGAGACCAAAGCTGTTGTCTTGGATCTTAGGGATCTCTCTGTTGGATAAATATCCAACGTAGCTTGACATCCATTAGCTCTTTTAGAAGCCACATCTACCACTGATGCTGGATGAACTCATCTTCTGAAACCCTAAGATGGTTCTTCATGGGTTAGCCGTAGCTCTTCCATATTGTATAGGAGCTTCTTTTCTTTATAGCTTCCCTTAAGAGGCTTTCTGACTACAGGAAATGCATGCTCAGACATATACTGAGTGATTACCACACAAAGACTAGAAGGAAAGGGTAAAGGAACCACCACAGAAAGTCTGAAGAAAATGGACCAGGACAGCAGAGTGCGCTCCCACCAGCAGCAGCAGCCGCCTACACGCTGAGAGCGACACAGAGGGAGGCCCTTCTCAGGCACAGCCACAGGCACATGGGCAAGGCCGAAGCAGAGGGTAGGACAGGCACGTTGAAAAAGCCCTTCAGCAAACCAGCCCCAGCCCTAAACACTAGTGGCTACACACATTGCTAAGTGAAAGAAGCCAACCTAGAGAGGGCACCTACTATAGGATTCCAGTTACATGACATTCTGGAAAAGGCAAAACTCCGGAGAGAGTTAAGAAGATCAGTGGTTGCCGGGAGTCAGGAGAGGGTGGAAGGAGGGATACAGAGCTGATGAGGCGCAGGGAATTTTTATGGTGGTGAGGCTATTCTGTATGATACTGAAATGGTGGGTACGTGTCACTACGCGTTTGTCAAAACCCATAGAACTTCACCGCAGAAAGAGTGAACCATAACGTATGCAAATTTTTATTTATTTATTTACTTACTTATTTATTTATTTTTATTGGATAGGTTTAGTTTATTGCAACATTTTCTCCAATTCAAATTTACATGAAGCTACATGAACTCAATCCATTTTCCATAATTTTGAACTAAATGAAATCTATGCAACTTTCTCCAAAATAGCATGCAATAATGACCCCCCCCCAAAAAAAAACTTTCAATATTTTGGCCAAAGTTTCTTGTGCTGCTGCTACTCCCAGCTTTATAGAGCATTAACACAATGTGTGTAGTTTGTTTGTTTTCTTTCCTTTAGAAATGAGTTGCCTCTGGAGAAACTTTTTTTTCCCCCACATCCATCCCACCCCCAGGTCCTCCCCACACCAGTGTCCCCATCCAGGGGCCATGCCCATAAACATACAAGTTCCCTGATTAATCCCTCCCCACCCACACCCCCCTTCCCTCCTTCCCTCTGAGGTCTCCCAGTTTGCTCCAAGCTTCTATGTTACTGGATCCACTTTGTTCATCACTTTATTTTGTTTATTATATTCCACATATAAGTGAGATCATTTGGTACTTGTCCTTCTCTGACTGGCTTATTTCACTTAGCATAATACTCTCTAGTTCCCTCCATACTGTGCCAAAGGCCAAAAGGCCCTTCCTCTTCACAGCCGCATAGTGCTCCAGGGTGTAAATGTGCCACAGCTTTTTTATCCACTCATCTGATGGGCACTTGGGCTGTTTCCAAATCTTAGCTATTGTGAATTGTGCTGCTATGAACATAGAGGTGCATAAGTTCTTTGCGATTGGTGTTTGGGGTTCCTTAGGATATAACCCCAGAAGTGGGACCAGTGGGTCAAATGGCAGGTCAATTTTTAATCATTTGAGGAAACTCCATACTGTTTTCCATAGTGGCTGCCCCAGTCTGCATTCCCACCAGCGGTGCACTAGGGTCCCCTTTTTCCACACCCTCGCCAGCACTTGTATTTTGTTGACTTGTTGATGATGGCCATTCTGACAGGTGTGAAGTGATACCTCATTGTGGTTTTAATTTGCACTCTCTGATGATTAGCAACGTTGAGCATTTTTTCATATGTCTCTTAGTCATTTGTATGTCCTCTTTGGAGAAGTGTCTATTCAGGTCCTTTGCCCATTTTTTAATTGGATTGTTTGTCTTCCTTTGGTTAAGTTGTATGAGTTTCTTATATATTTTGGATATTAACCCTTTATCCGATGTGTCATTAGCAAATATGTTCTCCCATACAGTGGGCTCCCTTTTCGTTTTGTTGATGGTTTCCTTTGCTGTGCAGAAGCTTTTTATTTTGATGCAGTCCCATTTGTTTATTTTCTCCTTAGTTTCCCTTGCCCTAGGAGATGTGTCAGCAAACATATTGCTATGACAGATGTCTAAGATTTTACTGCCTATGTTTTTCTCTAGGATTTTTATGGTTTCATGCCTTACATTTAAGTCTTTTATCCACTTTTAATTTACTTTTGTGTATGGTGTAAGTTGGTCCAGTTTCATTTTTTTTGCATATATCTTTCCAATTTTTCCAACACCGTTTATTGAAAAGACCATCTTTACTGCATTGTATGTTCTTGCCTCCTTTACCAAATATTAATTGACCATAATGGCATGGGTCAATTTCTGGGTTCTCTGTTCTGTTCCACTGATCAGTATGTCTGTTCTTGTGTCAGTACCAGGCTGTTTTGATTACAGTGGCTTTGTAGTATAACTTGATATCTGGTATTGTGATCCCTCCAACTTTGTTCTTCTTTCTCAAAATTGCCATGGCTATTCAGGGTGTTTTTTGGTTCCAGATAAATTTTCGAAGTGTTTTTTCTAGATCTGTGAAATATGCTGTTGGTATTTTAATAGGGATTACATTGAATTTATAGATTGCTTTGGGTAACATGGACATTTTAATTATGTTAATTCTTCTAATCCATGAACATGGTATATTTTTCCATTTGTTTATATCTTCCTCTATTTCTTTTTTCAGTGTCCTATAGTTTTCTGAGTAAAGCTATTCAGGGGGGGCAAGGGGGGCGAGTGAGGAAGTCCCAGAATGGAATGCAGAATTAAGTAAATGGATGGTGGATGGAGGGAGCGTAAATGGACTGAGAAAATGTGGTGAGACTGCCAGGCAGCAATCAAGGCCACAGGAGGTCTGTGGCCGTGGATGGAAAGGATCCAGTCAGCATGAACACGAGCTTCTCCCCAGCCACACTCAGCCCGACAGACACAGAATCAGCAGAGAGCTGGATGTAAACAGGCTTCTGCCAAGAGAGTGTGATGAGAGAGGAGAGGAGAGGAGGGGGGGGAGGGGAGGGGAGGGGAGGGGAGGGGAGGGGAGGGGAGGGGAGGGGAGGGGAGGGGAGGGGAGGGGAGGGGAGGGGAGAGGAGAGGAGAGGAGAGGAGAGGAGAGGAGAGGAGAGGAGAGGAGAGGAGAGGAGAGGAGAGGAGAGGAGAGGAGAGGAGAGGAGAGGAGAGGAGAGGAGAGGAGAGGAGAGGAGAGGAGAGGAGAGGAGAGGAGAGGAAAGGAAAGGAAAGGAAAGGAAAGGAAAGGAAAGGAAAGGAAAGGAAAGGAAAGGAAAGGAAAGGAAAGGAAAGGAAAGGAAAGGAAAGGAAAGGAAAGGAAAGGAAAGGAAAGGAAAGGAAAGGAAAGGAAAGGAAAGGAAAGGAAAGGAAAGGAAGGTAGTCGTATATGTAAGGGACCATATTCCGGCTGGACCGTGGAATCTAAGGTGAGGAGGGAAGTGAGGACTGAGACAGCTCTGAAGACTGAACATTGGTGGGCCCTTTGGATCGTACATGGCAGTGGTGCTGGAGAGGTTTTGTCATTGGAAATAAGCTGCAAAGACAAACAAAACACTGGTATTGTGGATGAGGCATGGTCACTGGTAATGGTGAGGTCTAGGACGTGACCCTGAAGTGGAGTCCGAGGTAGGGTCAAAGACAAGGTCATCAGAAGACAAGAAGTCGAGGAACTGGGAGGCGAAGGCACTAGAGTAGTTACTTCTCTGGATGCTGAAAAACTCCAAGATTTACAGCGAGTAGCGTTATTCCTGATAGAAAGCACAACATTGGACATGCTCCAAGGAGTGAGGGATGGGGGAGGCAGAGCTGAAAGGTGTCTGCAGCGGGAGAAACAGGGATTGCAACCTGGCTGAGCCTCGAAGGCAGGGCTTTCAGGGAGAAGACAGGGGAATCTGGAGGTGGCCCTGAGGAAGAAGGACCTCAAACCCATCTCTAGCGTCTGTGATGGGAAGGGTGCAGAAAAGAAAGCAGCCGCCGCGTGAGAGGGGGCCCAGGGGGTCGCGGTTCAGCTGTCAGAACAAGAAAGTGAAGGGGAACCTCAGAGAAGCTGGGGATACCAGGTCGATGACGGACCTTGAGTCCCAGAGGGCAGAGCATAGCAGGTTTGAGAATCTGGGGTTTGGGGACAGAGGGTCTGGGGAATACGGGGGACACTGAGAGAACTGCCTCCGGATGATCCCTGCTGCCGGTGTCCGGGCAGGGAGAGGCCACAGGGCTGAGAGGAGCCTGCAGGGCTCTGGGGGTCCCACTTCCCTGCTGCCCATAGAGGTAACGGCCGCAGGGGGCAGGTCTTACCTGCCCACGTAGGCTTCTGGAGTTCACCATCTCTCGATGGGCGGTGACATTATAGATGATTTAATGTCCTTTTTGTTCATCCGGATTCTGTCATAAAAGCAGATTCCATCTGTGATAAGAACATTTGTTCTAATCCTGGAACCTTCCAATTCGTTCACCTACCGTGTGACTTTGAATTAGTCACTTTTAAAATGTATAGATTGTCTTTATTCGGTTATTAAAACAAGAGCGAAAGGTTAAAGTGTTTCATAGGTATACACACAGGTCGAGGGGCGTGGCTGTCCCTCACACAGGAAAGGCTTTCGCACGGATATAAATCTGCATCCTAGAGTCGTTACCAGCTGGCCTAGGAGCTAGTCTTTACCTGCTGTTACAAAAATATTGGACCCCTAGAAGCAACAGTGCTCTATCTATGCTTTACCTGTTCTATTTTGTGTCTGTATTAACCCATGGAAGTCGAGATAATTGAACCTGAACAAGATGACAGAAAACAACCGGGAGAACCCAACTCTTAATTCAGCCCTCGGAAGGAGGCTCCCAGGCATCTCTTTCCAGACTCTGGAAGGAATTCATTTGTGAGGAACCGGCATAAACCTCCGAATTATTTTTAAAGCGTTACGAGGCAGATTATTACTAATAGCAGGAGAAGCTATTCACGCAGCCCCAGCCCTGTTGAAACTAAAGACAGACATTTCCTTCTCGGCTAATGGCAAGAAGGTACATTGTGTTGCTGTGTCCCCTTGCGAATTCCCTCCCGCCAAGAGGAGCCTGAAATCACGCCCATAAAATCCATTCCTGTATAACCAACAGACTATTCGACTCTCCAAATTGCAAGAGAGGCCTCTAAATGGGTCTTTTAGAATAAAATGTGTTTCCTGAAGAAGAAATTAGAATGGCTGTTGGGAGTATTGAAAGCCTGCATTTACCCAGGGAACATGAACTTCTTTCGGAATTACTTTCCCCTGAAATGCTCGATCTTGCCGTTACATTGTTTTAAAAAAAGTGAAAGGAAGGTCGGTAGGAACCCCCCTCGGCCCCGTATTCAGGAGCCCACCGGAACGTGGACAATGACAGCAATGAGGCCTCTGCCTGCACTGGCCGTGGGTGACAGGGTGTGAGTCCCAGGCTGCGTGTCATCTTTAAAAAGACCAACCTGACTTTTCTCCAATTACTCCAATTCATGACCCCAAAGCCCATTAACCTTGACTCCTTGTCAGGTCTGCTTGTGCCTCGTATCTAATTTTAAAGGAAAGTTCTGGGTCAAGAGATTATTTCCGATATTTCCTCTTCTAAGGCGTCTAAGTTCACAGGCCGATGCAGTGGACAGCGGGGAGATGGCTGGGGACAAGGGAGACGCCCATCTGTCTAGTGAGATGTAAATGCTGTTTCCTGGCCTGGTGGGTCTGGCCCCCGCCCCGTTGGCCAGAGGCTACGCCAACACGTCTCTATTCCCTGGCTCGGTTCAATTTATTTTATTTATTTATTTACTTTTAATTTTATTTTTGTTTAAAATATTACAGATGTCCCTTTTTCAATTTAAAAGTATCCAAGCAAGGGGGCCTCTGATGCTTCCTCAGGAGCAAGAGTGATGGGACCTTATCATGAAGACCTTTTCCTGCCCCAACCTAGGAAGTTTCTGTTGGCTCAGCATAGATGCGCTTTTCCACGATGTTACCTCTTGGAGTTTAATAAACTGTTTACCCCACCCTGATATCTGCATTCCAAATATTTGCAGACAGTTTGTATCCCCCCTACTCATCCCTGTTTGGCCACCTTGTAAACATACCTGACCATTTCGTTTCTTAACCTCCCTGCCCCCTACCCTGCCCACGTATCTACATGACAAATCAGTTCCCTGCTAGTTGTGGCTTTTCCTGAATTTCCTGTTATATTTCAACAGCTTCCTAGAATTTGATGCCGTGAGGTTGTACTGGCTTGCTGTTGCCGTGTAACAAATAACTGTAATATCTAGCGTTTCACTTAAACCACTTATTTATTTAACTTACACGCCTGTGGGTTGTCCGGGAGCCAGCAGATCTGGGCTGGGCCCAGCGAGGGCAGTTTGACTGGGATGGTCCAGCAGGACTGGCTCTGCTGTACATGTGTTTTGCCCCCCTCCTAGGGCCAGAGGGCTAACTCGGACGTGTTCTCCTCCTGGCAACACCAGGATACAGAAAGGAAAGTGGAAACGCACACAAGGCCTCAGAATAAATTACTAAACCCAGCTTCATTAAAACCAAAACATATTGTGCAGGTTGAGTTGGTGGAAGAGCCTGGGAACCAGCACCCTGAAGCTCGGTCCTTGGTGACCCCCTAGGGCAGGAGAAGAGGGTGAGGATTACTGTTTTTCATGAAAACCTGCACCCATTCTTTGTATCCATGTCCACCTTTAGTCTCCTAAACTGATCTGTTATTTTCCAGTTCACTCTCGTAGAAAATAATTTTTCAATAGTCACTTGTTATTAAACAGCTACCTAATCCCTATACATCATATATGCGCACGTAAATGTATATACAATGCTTAGAAACAAAATCCTTCTAAACAATTAAAAAAAAAAAAAAAAAAAGAAATTCAAAAAGACATAACAAAACACACACACACCTTAATGGTCTCTTCCATGGTACAAAACAAGCTGGTTCCCAGGGGCCGTATCTGAATAAACATCTACCCTTGTTTTTAAGACCAACCCACATCCTGGTGCTCTGGTCATTCGCTTCTTTGAATCCAGATCAACTCCAAAACCAGTTGTAAGACCACAGATCAAGATGCAGTGCCTGGTTAGGCAATTCCCGTAAGCCCATCATCTGCTTACAGCATTTAGAGTTGCAACACATCCCCAAGGGTAGGGAAATTAGATCATTTATGCTGGACTAATGAACAGTGTTAGAGTGTAAAAAAAAAAAAAAAAATAGTGGGCCACAGAGTCCCTATGAGCTGGCTGCAGTCCTTGGCAGTTGTCCCTGGGGACAGGGGGTGGGTGCCTGTGTGTAAGCATTCTGCTGTTATCCAGACCACAGTTAACTTGGGAGCAAGTTCTCCTAAGAAGTTACATGGGACACTGAAAGCAGCATGTACTCTCAAGTCAGCTTTTCCTGGAATACTCAACAGAAGTAGTTTGAAATCCATCACGTAATATATGTGCCTCCCATTCACAAACTTTATACAAAGGCCAGGAGCTCCTGCACAAAAATAGCACTAAGGCTTGCTGTTGACACCAAGTCCAAAACTGAATTCCTCCTCCTCTGTGTCAGCTTAGCTGTGCTTCAAAGCTCTGAGAGTGAGACCAGCTCATGCAGGCCTGAGAGCCACAACTACAGTGTTTATTTCTCCTAAAATCTTCCTTTACCCTGTTCCCGTCATTTGCCGAAGAGGCAGAAAGGCACTCCCGGGCCCCTGGTTCTAAACCGGGCAGTTCTTCAAAACTTTGCCTCCCTAGTTAAGGTGCTGGTAGGGAGCAGATGCCGGTGGAGGAGCTGAGTGAGAGACAGGAGGGGCGCTCTGGAAAAACACCTGCAATCAGGAGACGCAGGTTTCCCCGGGACCCGCCGACCAGCCACTGTCTGCCTGTGAGCCAATGACCTGAGTTATTCGTGACTCAATCCACCTTTCTTTAACTGGGCAGAGCATGTGGGGAAACACTTTGAAATGGTGAAGGGCCATGCGTACACCGGGTCTGCTTAGTCCTGTTCCTTTACCTCCAAGCATTTCTCTGAAACCCTTCCCTCCCTCCCTCACTGGCACCACCAGCCTTTGCCCTTTCAGTTGCCCCGCAGACACACACACAGGCCGGGTCAGGGGAGGCAGAGCATCCTCCCTGCTCCTGCACCTGCCCCCGCACCCGCGGCCGCATAGTTCAGCCGGCCGGCTGGTCTTTAGCCCTGGCTGCACATTAGAATTACCGCCGGGGCCTGGGCCCTGGCCCAAAAGCTTTAATTTAATTGGTCTGAGCCATCAGTAATTCATAGTTTTTAAAACACTCCTGGTGATTCCAATGGGCAGCCATGGTAATTTTTTTTAATTACTGTTTTAGAGGCTCACAAACTAAAATCACAATAATAATAAATATTTATTGGGCACTTACAATGTGCCAGGCAGTGTGATAGGTATTTAAATGCATCATCTTGTTCAGTCCTCCAGTCACCCTGTAATGTAAGTACTTTTACTGTCCCCCTTTGCAGAAACAGAGCACAGGGCTCTTGCCTGCCACACACACACACACACTCTCTCTCTCTCTCTCTCTCTGCTACTAAGCGATGGAGGCAGGACTCCGCCCCTGCTCCGTGTGACTCCAGACCCCGGGCTCGGCTATCCACCAGGACCCTATACAGCCCTCCACCGAAGCCACCTAATCAGTAAAGGAGCTCGGAGGAACGCTGCAAAATCTCATCTTAACTGGGGAAAAGAGAGGCCATGGAGAAAGCTGTCATGCCAAATAAATCTTAAACAAAAGCTCTCTGGTGCAGCACTGTTAGAGTACCTTTTCCTCATATTTCAAATGTATGGTTGACCCTGGAATGTATTAAAATGGGAGGTTTAATTTAATCTCATATTGTATTCCACAGAGCAGTGTTATCTCACTCTCAGATTTCATAGTCCAAAGAAAAGTATCGGCAAATGCGAAGGCATAGAGTTTACTCCGTCTGAATGAAATAGAGGCGCAAAGAGCAGTGGGAGGGCAGAGAGGTGAAAATGGAGAGATTTCTAATTCTGGAAAGGGAGTCGTAATTCTGGAGAGAGATTTTTCAGCAACAAAATAGCAGGTAATGCTCATGTTCCCGTGCAAGTCGTAGCTGCTGAAAAAAATCGCTTTTGACTGCCAGTTGAGAGTAGCTGTGCCCTTGCTCCCATCTATTGCTGGAAATAATGAAGAATCTGCAGAATTTCCCACTATTTCCAAGGGAGTGTATGGTCTGGATCGGTCTGACCTGTTATTCCCATCCTGTTAGTTCCCACTGTGAACGTGGATCAATAAGAAACGTGAAATGACTAAACACCGCCGCAGGCTGCACGGTGCAGCGAAGGCTGATTCCTTTCTGATCTGCCGCGTGCGTGTGAACGTCTGGCCGCGAGCATCTCGCCTCCCCTCCCGGGGCGCCGGCGGCTACGCTGATGAAACACCTGAACATCAGGCAGCAGAACCTGGAGTCATCCCTTCTCTCTTCCCTTCCACCTCTTTGCTCTAAACGTCTGTTTTCCCTGTGGAAGCCCGAGCTCGGCAGCAGCCGATCGCAGCGATCCTGTAGAGGGAACCGTATTCGTGAAGGAAACGTCAACACGCCTGTGGTGTCCCCCACTCAGCCTGGCTTCCTGAGCGACCCTGGTAACCAAGCAGCTGAAGCTCGGTTTCTCTGCGTTGCCGCAGTCCACCGGCCACAGGCCTGCCTCCGCCCGCACCGTGTTGACTGCCGGCCTTGTGTAGCAGGCGCGGCGGGCTGCCCACCAAGACCCCGCCTCCCGTCTTCCTTCCTAACATGAGCATGAGGTACCACACCGCCCAGGGCTCGGGGGAGGGTGGCTTCCGCCGAGGGCAGTCCCACTAAGGGTAACGCCGCTCCTTCGGGGCGATCGGCTCAGGCTCGGGCTAATAGCCCAGCGCCGGTGGCATTCACGACGTCTGCGGGGCCTTCTCTTGTCCTTAATAAAAGGCCACGGGAAGGTCTGAGGGTTGCCCTTTTCAGGGGACTGCCTGAAATTGTTGCAGCCGTCGGGCTGCAGGCTGAAGACGTAGCCAACGCCGAGGATGGCAGATCAGAGACGGAGAGAACCGGACCCCAGAGCACGAGCTTCCAGCCGGTGCCTTATCCTAAAAGACCTACTCCTCGGCACTTCCTTCAAAGGCGATTCTTTTAAAATGTTGCAGGTGAGGCGTAAAGGCCCTAGACATGATTCTTGAAACGAATTCTACTCGGTCGATTCAGTACGAATCCAAAGATCATTTTCACTCATTCACAGTAGCTAAAGCGGTGACGAACGCCAATGTTCTTAGGCAATGTTCAATGCTGTCAGCAATAGGAGAGTCGAAGTGAGACGTGTGAAAGGAAATAATATCACTGATAAAGGCAAAAGGGAAACAGGGGCTTAGGATGAAAAGCACAACAGGTGAAGGGAGCTATTCTCTCCCTTTAACGGAAGAATTCTGTCGTGTGAGATACACAACAACTGAAAAACTCCTGAGCTGAAAACAAAGGAAACGAATACAAGAAAGATGGACAGCAAACAGCGGGAACTGTCTGGGATCCAAAAACAGTGACATCTGACCAAATGGTAGAACTGTAGGAACAAGGAGTTTGGACAAAAATGACTATAAATGTTCATTGATCATGGATATTGAAAGTCATGAGATGTCCTTTGTGTAGGAGATTATTGCTATTAATTATTAATTCATGATCAATAAGACAATTCTTGGAGCTACTTTTCGACATGGTGCAGGATTTGCACAGAGCCGGCCACTCCCAATGATCTGTGACTGTCTTGTCCAAGGTGGTTGGCCAAGGTGAGATGGGCAAGTCGCTGAAACATCTCAAAGCCCGCGTGACCCAGAGGCCTGCGAGTGGGTGAAATGATAGTACACGGCGGGTGCTGAGCAGCTGTTTTTCGTACACTGCACAGTCCCAGTCTTTAAATTCCGTTTCCTTTCCCCTCCCGCCCGACACGACTGCAGGGCCGTTCCCTGCGGGTAAACGGGAAATCTGCTTGTTGACTGACTGGAGCCATGATTATGAGACCCACTGGGCTTGGGGCAGACCTGGGCGTCAGCTCGAGGGGCGTCGAGGGACTCCGAGCGCAGGTCTCCCTTTAGATGAGCAGCGCCTGCCCCCTGCTGGTGACTCAAACGTCGCCAGAGACGAGAGTTTTCCTTTCCCGTCTTCCTGAGGCGAAGTGAGAAAAGACAGGAATGGACACGCGTCGTTCTGATCTTAGCATCACCGGGTGCCCCACGGGCCCCCCTGGGGCGAAAGGCCCATCTGTGCGCTTTCCCTCTGGGGCCAGCAGCGCAGCCGGTCCTCAGGCTGGGGCTGCGAATCACCTTGTCCCCGAGCCGGGGGACTTCACGCGGTGGGCAGGAGGGCAGGTTGGATCGGTTGTGGGGGGTAAGGGCAGTTATGCGAGGTAAGGGCGGTGGTGGGGGTGAGGGGGTGTTTGGTCAGGGGGTGCCCGCCCGCACTGTGCCAAGGGCATTAAGTCACACACAACCCGCGCAGTCCTTTACCTCTCTAGACGGTGCCCGGCCTGAGGCCAAAACGCAGATGGCCCCGCGGGTTTTGAACAAGGGCCAGTGGGCCAGTGTATGCGATTGGCAGGGAAATGGGCAACACGGGAGCTGACACTGTCACATAGAAAGAGCCGTGAATTCCCGTTGGCACCTGCTACGGTGCCAGGCAAACTGTGCGCCACAATATGAGATCGAATGGGAAAGCTGGGGGGGTGCGTCTGCATGCAGGGCGTATCAGTTCTGTCCCATGACAGCATTAGTGGCCCTTCTCCAAAAACCAAGGACCCTCCAGCTCCACGTAGCGGGGACCAAGCTCAGCTCCCCGGGCTCGCCTGCTCCGCTCTCGAACCCGCAGCCTTAGGCGGAGGCGAGCGTCTCCCCCTCCCCCGGCTGGCTCTTCCCTAGTTGAGTGTGAGGGGGGCCTTCCCGGGCGCCTGTATCCTCTTGTCCAATGTGCAGATTTTCTAGGAGACTTGGGGTTAATCTCTCAGAGAAGAAGAGAGATTTCTGGTAAGTTCAGGTTTCACCACCACTCGAGCAGTTTTTACTTAAAAGGATCTTAGTTCAAACCAGAGCTTGACGTCTCATCGCCACCAGCTTGTCTCTCCACCTTCAGAGGACTTGCTGCCTCCTTGGCTTGGTTCTTTACTCCCATTTCATTTATTCGAAAATACTTTGGGGTGTGAACACACAATACGACACACAGATGATGTAGTGTAGAATTGTATACTTGAAACCTATATAATTTTATTAACCAATGTCAGTCCAATAAATTCAATAAAAATATGTTTTTTAAAAAAAATAGAATATAGCAAAAAAGACAAAAAAGAGAAAAAGTTCATGAGCACAGACGGCAGCGAGGTGATTGCTTGGGGGCAGTCGGGGAGGGGGAGGGTACAGGGGGATAAGCGGTGGTGGGCGGAGACTTGACTTGGGGTGGTGAACACACAATCCAGTGCACAGATGGTGTAAAAAAAATGAATAAATGAAAAAACAAGGAGAGATAATAAAATGATTATTGCTGTTTGAAACCAAAATACTAATAACAATAATTTATTTGAAAATATATATTGAACCTGTATTATATGCCAAATGGTGACGAGACGATCCACACGAGTAAGACCTGGCCCTTGCTTTGGAAAAGTCACGGTCCAAGGAGAGACTTCCTTGGACAGCAGGCTGATCCCAAACACTTTGGGAACAAAGGCTATTTCTTTCTTTTTTTCATTTTTCCTAAGTATGTAGACTAAAGAAGGGGTCAGCAAACTAGGGCCTGCAGGCCAGCTGCACATTCGTATAAACAAAGTTTTACTGGAACACAGCCACACACACACGTCTGTGTAATGCCTACGGCAGCTTTCGCACTACAACCGCAGAGTTGAGATCGCTCTGTGGCCCTTAAAGAAAAGGTCTCTAGACCCCTGGGTTTAAGGATAGGGTCGTGGCGGGGAAAGCTGTGAAAGGAGATTAAAGAAAAGAAAATGCTGACTGTCAAGCCCCTGAGAAAAACAGCAAAATGTCAGTGTATAAGTTAGCATTTGGTTCAGCTCCATGTAATGGAAAACCCAACAACAACAGAGCTAAGGTTTCATTTCTCCTACATAAAAGAAGTTAAGAGGTTGACTTGGTGGCTCCATGGCCATCAGAAACCTGGTTTCCTTTTATCTGTCTTAGCAGTTCCCCATCACCCTTAGCAGGAGATTTTCTTCCTCCAGGTTGTCTCATAGCCCAATAGGGCTGCTAGAGCTCCAGTAATCACATCTGTGTTCCAGGCAAACAGAGGAAGGGTAGGGCAATAGAATCCACCTTCTAGCTGAGTCACCTCCCTTTATGAAAATGACCCAGAATCCCCACTCGGCAAGTCCATTTCCAACTCATTGGCCACATCCACCTACAAGAAAGATGGAAATGTAGTCTCCCACAACACCCTGCTCACGAATCCTTTCCCCATGGAACCATAGAAGGGCGTATAGAAGCTAATATGCTCCTTGCTAGGTTGTGAGAGCCTCTTACTGAGTTCCAAAATTGACATTCTAAACAGTGCTCACATAAGTAGAAAAACCCCTTCCTCCACCTTGCTGTTAATATTTGTTCACTTCTCAAATATTTGTTGATTTCCTACTGTGTGCCAAACACTGTGCTTGCCGCTGAAACCTTCTCTGTGTGTTTTTTCTTTTACTTTCTTTTTTATTGCTCTGTCAGCAATCCTTTTTTATTGTTATTTCAAGAAGCATAGGATAGAAGAAACCTCTTAAGGTACCAACTAAACCAATGAATTATTCTACGATTAATAGATGTGAGTTTATTTTCCTTCATGTGATATATATGTGTAACTGTTATCACAAGTGGCACATGTCTTTGGACAGTATGTCCAGATTGTATGGGTTAAAGTTTTGTGTTAGTTAATGTCAAGGGAATTTAAGTATTATAAAAGCAGGTATGCACTGTGCTTATTTATGTTTCTCTCCCCCTCACTACACTACTCCTGAAGAACTCCTTTGTACTTACTAACTGCAGGTGCTTAATAAATGCCTGATGAGGGAATGGAAGAATGAATGGTCTTCCAGACTTCTGGTTGAGGATTCTCTGCCTTTATAACTCAGTTCAGTGACTGCTTCCTGTTCTCTTGAGACAGATGACAGAGATGCAGATAATACTGAGGGATGTGCTGGACTTCACAATTTTCCAAGTGCTCTTGCACACATTAAAAAAAATAATTTTAAAGTTAAATTAATCCAAAACTACACCTGGACCACAGGAGTGGCAGCAAGCTTCCCTTTCACACCGAATGAAGTTAGGAGAAGTTGTCTCCTTCCTTCCAGCAGGCCCCCTAAACACTGGTCTTGAACGATAGGATTTGAAAGTGTGCATTTCAGATGCTAGAAGCATCCCCACCCTCTTCCACTGAAGATGAAAACAAAAAAGAATTTAAAGTGTCAAAGGGAATCCAGGTGGGGCTTTAGAAGAATTTTGTTGAACATTAACTATGTCAAGCAGTAAAATGCTTTCCTGAAAGAGGCACAGAATCAGCACAATACGTGGCAAACACTGTGGTTCCAAAGTGACTCCACTCACACAGGGGCCTTTGGTTCCATTTTTCTGGGGGGAAACGCCCGCAGGAAAAACATTTGGCCACCAGGGGGTGCTCTACTGAAATCCAAACGAACTTCCCTGAACTCCCCATACGGCCAGCGCTGCGCTATCGAGGCCTGCGCTGCGCCAGGCTCACAGCTCTCACTACTGTTTTCCCAACCGATAAATATTGTTTTCCACAACTTGTGCTCCATGGAAAAGCACTGTATCTCCAGCTCTAGATTTCCAGATCCGCAGACCATTTCTTAGAGCCAGAGAGCGGCATGAGACCAACGGCGCCCTAGACTGGAGCTCGAGTCAGCCGCAGCCTGGTGGCCTTGCGCCGGCCGGGCTGTCCGTTCCTGCTCATGACACAGGAATTGGCTCGTGGTTAATTTATGTTTTCCACTTCTCTTAAGTGCATTGGTGATAAATAAATCAAAACAATATGAGAACAGATGAGGCTATTGCATTTGATTTAGCAATAATTAAAATTAAGAGAGCTGTTTGTCATTTAGAAATACCAGGATTAATCCTTTTAATTACCATCTGGATTTCTTGTAAATTATTTTGTTTGTTTAAGCCCTGTTTACTTTTATGCAAAAGCCCTCAAATTTCACTATCTTGGCACACTAGATATTTGTCTAATCCCCTGAGTAGAAAACAAGACAAAATATAAAGGAACTTAGCACTGAAACTACCCTGGTGGTGGGAAAATGGGTGGGGGGGACCCTATCTTCCAATCCAAATGAGCCACCAAACTACAGGACCCTGGGCAAGTCACTAGGCGG
The DNA here is from genome assembly GCF_054644295.1 of Miniopterus natalensis. NCBI lineage: Eukaryota > Metazoa > Chordata > Mammalia > Chiroptera > Miniopteridae > Miniopterus > Miniopterus natalensis. The sequence continues at coordinate 5,010,852 of NC_142096.1, forward strand.
GCCTCAACGGCATTCTCTTGCTTTGTCAAATGAAGGAGGGCCGCACTGGAGCAGAGGACTTAACTTTTTATTTTAAGTGGATCCCTTCTCCTGTCATGGAAGGAAATACTCTATCAATGTCCTAGCTCTAGGGTGATGGCAAAGGTGTCTCTTTCCGTTTCACCCCAATACGGGAGGCTTTTCCTGCCACACTGCACCACCTCTCCAGTTCTCCAGACCACATCCCACATCGGTCACAGCCTGGGACTCGTGCATGTTCCAATGCGAGTTGTCCACATGGAGTGAGAGTCCTGGGGCTTGTCGCAATTGTACTCAGCTACATGTTTCAGAATCCAAACAGTGGGTTACGTGAGGGATTTATTTCATGTAACAGGGAAGCTGGGGATGGGTAAGTCTGCTCTAATGTGGACCAGGTTCCTTCCACGTCCCTGCTCTGCCAAGTGGTCACAGAGTGCCTGGGACATCTCTGGGGCATTGCGTCTCCATTTCAAACAGGAAAAAAAGGGGAAAGGAGAAGGCAAAGAGTCCGTGCCAGCTGAGTCTGTCCATTTTTATTAGGAAAGCAGTAACCCCTGGAAGCCTCTTCCAGTCAAAGATGGAAGCCTTTCATTCGCACCTCACCGACCAGAACGATCCACATGACCTTGAAGGAAACCTATGAATTTTTGGATGGGCACAATGCCATGTGAACCAAATTTGAGATCCAACAGCAAGACATGGGGCTTAGCAAAATCAACTTAATTTTTGGCCTGTTGTCTCATTTTTAACAGGCGTGACCTCCTGAGGATTCTTAAAAGGAAATACAATTAACACTTTTACCAAGGGCCTGCTTTGGTGCAAACCAAGCTCTCCAGTTCAAGACTGCTAATAGAACTTTACGAATGAAACGGCTACAAGTATGATGCTGTTGCTTGGAATAGATAAGATGCTTAATTAATACAGGATGGGTTGAAAAACTGTCCCCCAGCTCAGAGGACTCACTTCTGCAAAAAATACAAACAAGTTGAACCAATTCACTCAGAGCTATTAAAGTTGTTTTCTTTATTGGAGGAAAGATTACGACACATGTACCGCATTCCAAGTCACTGCTAATAGCTTGCTAATGGTGCTAATGGAGTTCTTAATTATATGGGAAAGACTATGACTGACCTATTTTTCAAGTTGTTTGAAAATGGAGACATACATTAAAAACCCACTGCATTCTCCTGTGTTTCTTTTCTGGGGAGGTTATGGGTGTTGGTGGTTTCTATTTGTGGAAGGAAACCACCAGCACATCGTGGATAAGGGATAGTCCAGGCAGTACAGTAGTAAGTGATGATCGTATAAAATATTGGTAGAAAATAATATTGAATGTCAGCTGCGCCTGAAAAAATAAGTGAGTCATAAATAAAGTATTGGTAGGCTTCCTGGAAGGAGCCCCTAGTTAGGGGCCCACTGATGCCTTCCCGGCCCTCTTCCAGGCAGCAATAAACTGAATGCACACGATGACGTCTCGCCATGTCGGAGTTTAGATGCTGGTGGGGAGAAACAGCCATGAAAAAATTTAAAAAGAAATGCACATAGTAAGACAGATTGTGACATGCGCTGTGGAGGAAAGTAATACAGGGACAGGAAAGAGAATTCAGGTGGGCTTGGGGGTGAGGCTTGTCATTTAAAGTGAAGGAAGGCCGCAGGGAACCGAGTACGTGAGAGGGCGAAGGGCGTGGGTGAGCATTCTGGGGTGAGAAAGTAGACAAGGGGGTGTCAGGGGGCAGGGGCCTGCCTGGGGTGTTCAAGGAACAGTAGGAGAGTCAGGGGGGAAGCAGCGAGTGAGGGGACCGTGGTGGAGATGGTCCCTAGGGCTTCGGGTGGAGATCCACTGCCGTCTTAGGAGGACCACCTGGCTGCTGGGTTGGGAAGAGACTGGAGAGGGCTCCGGGCCGAGGGGGGATGAGGTAAGAGGCTGCTGCCCTACTGGGTGGAAGCTACCTTCCCCGCAGCCGTAGTCAGGCTGCTTGAAGTGTGTCCAGCCTGCTCTCGCACCGTCACCTTGCAGTAATCAGACTGAACCAAAAAAGAAAACGGGGCTGGACACGAAGGTTACAGCTTCCCAGGAAAGAAGAAAAAAATAAAATTGCAATTTGCGTTTTTGACAGTCAAGGAAATTGAGTGGACTTGAGTTGCCTTAGGAAGAGAAAGAGCTCGTGTTGAGGAGTTAAAAATAACAATGCAAGACGGAGCGCGAGGAATAATTAGCTGCGGAAAGGGGTCGCCCCAGTGATCTCATTACACTTCCTCGGGCGCCTTTCCCACGCAGGGGCAGGTGGGCAACAGGAAGCGCTGGAAGGCCAGGCGCAAAGGTCTGGCTTCCAGAACCTCTCGGCTAATGTTGAAATAAATGTCAGAGCCTTCACGCGTGCCTAGCAATTAGATGGTCGTTAGGGAAACAACAGGCGCTGGTGTTCTGTAAGTAGCTCTCCTGGGAGGTACCAGCCCACCGTCCTTCACCAGAAATCAGGACCGACCGTGAGCTGCGGGGATCCCTGGACAACTGCCCCACACACGAGGGCGGGGGCCACGTACATTCACACGGTGCGGCACCGTGCAGGTCGGGTGCGGGAGGGCCGTGGAGATTTTCTAAGCTGCACCTACGGAAACCGAGATCCGAGGCCTTGCTGCCGGCCCGTGCTTTTTCGCCCTGCCTGCCGACTTTCGTGAACTGAAACAAAAACCAATTTACTCTACGAGATCAAAATCTTCAGATGCCTCAAGAGCAGTTTTTCATTTCGTTTTAGAATTACGGGCTGGCTTTCTCCCTCCTCCGCTGGTGTCAGATGTGCCCAAATTAAAACATTGCTAACTAAAGGAAAGTTCCTTAAATCTTATAACTATCCCCTATTTGCAGCCATTATGATCATTGTCTGGCCGGCCACAAACACATCTGTTTTCAAATGGGGTCTCCAGTGGCTCGTGTTGAGCTGTTTTCCCACCCTCTGCACTGACCTCCATCCCTTTATCTCATTCCCTTAGAAGCCTGAACCTCAAGTCTATAAATACATTAAAAATAAAAACTGATCCCATTTGGATTGAGGTCATATTGTTGAATTTATCCTCAGATTTCATCAGGACTTAAACAAGTCTTGTTTTCTCTATAATGGGCTTAGAATTCAGGTGTGTCCAGGCTCAACCTCCTGGCACCCATGGCGATGAAAGGAGAGCTCTCAAGTTGTGCTGTGCCATTCCCTCTGCATCCCAGCTGATCCCCACGGCGGCCCCGCCTGCGCTCCAGGATCAACCACCCTGCCATGCCTCGGCAGCCGGGCGGGGCCCTACCCACTTAGTGGCTACAAGCAGCCACCAAATACGGCACTGCTCCCTGCCTGCTCCAACGACTTCCTCTAACTCAACACCTCAGAAACCAGCCTCTGTAAAAAAGTGGTTTCCTACCTCAATCGACACCTCAGTACTGCCCAAGAATTCCTTTACATGTGTCTGCTCATTCATTCATTGTGTTGAGCACCTACTGCGTGCAAGGCGTTTGGGCCAGACACAGAGAGCCAATGGTCTCCAGACACTCCATCTTCTGTTCCTCCTACAGCTGTTTCTAACCTACGCTGTCCTCCTGGAGCCCCAAAACCCAACGCGTCCCACATTCCTCCTCGCAGTGACCTAGCCAATTTTAGATAAGGACTCCCTTAACTTTCTGTGCCATTCTCACATCTTCACACGTGTCTGCACCTTACCCACCTTTGCCTCCTTCCCTCCCACCTCAATTAAACTTCCTTGGAGGTCTTGCCACATTAACTCTCCCTGTCTCTTTCCTACCTTCAATCTCATCCCTGCTAGTGGTTCTTTCCCAACAATATTTTTACATGTTGAAGTCTATACCAAATTAAAAATTCATCAATAAGTGATCTCCCGTCCAAGTCCTTCTCTAGCATCCAGCATATCTGTGTCTCTCTCCACAGCCACCCTTCTAGAAAGAGGAATCTATCCCCTCTTCCCACCTCATCATCTCGGCAACATCAACATAACTGGTTCTCAAAGGTGAATCGATGTCCTGGGTTCCTTCAGATATGATCAAATGTGAACTAGATATATCTCTGGTTGGATGACCCCAGGCACTTCAAACCTCATATGCCTGAAACTGAATTCATCAACTTTTCTAGAGTTTGCATCCCACCTCCACCCCTTCCTGGCCAGTTATTGAACTGCTTTGTCTTTCAATTTCCTCCTTCATGAGCACCAAGGACTGTGAAGACTCTGAGGTGTTACCCTACTTGCAAAGTAGCAAGCTAGCCCACCATAGTTGCACAGAGGCTGGTACAAGATGTAAACTCTTGGGTCGGGCATGAAGGAGTCAATCAGTTTTGACCAAGAGAAGCTAAGTAAACAAAAGCTTTATTTGAGGGGTCTTTAGGAATTGCAATTTTCCAAACGCAGATTTGGGTAGAAACCCAACTCTGTTCTAAGAGGAGAGAAAAGAGACAAAATTTATAAAGACAGAGAAAGAGGGGCTTCTCAAGGGGTTACACAGTTGTTTTTAAAGAGCTGTGGTTGGTGTTGGCAAGCAGACTTACACTGTACCATACGTGCTTGATTGATTATATCTATTTTGAGGTGAAAAAAACCCTTATTTTTTACTAGAAAGCTCAGTGATTCAGAGCCAGTTCCAGGAACTGTAGCATGATGTAGCCATTTGGTTTAGCCCAGCTCAAAAGTTGCAGGGCTGGGTGAAAAGATGAGGGGGCCAGGCAAGCAAAACAAAACAAAACAGAACAAAACAACTACTAGACAGACAACAGCATGGTGGTGATCCGAGGAAAAGGGGGGTGGGAGGTAGGAGAGGGTAATGGGGGGAGAAATGGTGTTGGAAGGAGACTCGACTTAGGGGCGTGAATACATGATACGATATACAGATGATGTATTATAGTCAAGTTCTTAAAAATCATGCTATTAAACTGTATACACCTATAACACTAATTTTATTTTTAAACTATTAAAATTTACCTAAATGGTCTCTAAAAAGTGATTTTGCTGGTTAATGAAATTACAGGTTATTGTAATTTTCTCATACTTCAATGTAATTTGAATTCTCTATTACATTTATACGCTGCATTACATTAACAAATGACAAAAAATATTAATGTTTATGCCTTTTGACAATGTACAGAATTTCAATGAATCTGCTCCCGAAGGAAGCGAACTTAAACATGTTCCTGAATGGTCGCCAAGCGTGCGGCTGCAATTCAGAGAGGGGCCACAAGGTGGCAATAGAGAGTCTCTGAGGTTAGCCCAGCCTCCAGGTCAGCCTAGGAAGCCTCAGAGCCCAAAGCTTGTGGAACAGTCATTGAGAATCTTTCTCAAAGTAAATCACAGTGTTACACGCAAAAAAAAAAAAAGATATAACCAAAGAACTTATGTGCATATATGCATAACCCAGGGACACAGACAATAGTGTCGTGGAGGCCTGGGGTGGGGGGTGGGGCTTCAATGGGGATAGAAATGGGGGGACATCTGTAATACTTTCAACAATAAAGATAAATTAAATATAAAAAAGATAATAGACTAAATGAACAAAGATGTATGTATACAACAGCAACATATGTGAAGCAACGTAAATGCCCAGCCGTGGAAGATAGAGTACATACATCATGACACCTTATCAATGATGAAGAGCTATGTTGACATGGAAGGATGTCCGTTATATGTTATTTGTAAGGGAGAAGAAAGCAGATCACAGAATATTAATACAGAAGATAATTTGTTATGCTGGTTAAAAGCACTGGATCCAGAGTCGCATGGCCTGGGGTCAAATCCCAGCTATTAGCTACATGACCTTGAGTAAATTTCTGAAGCTCTCTGGACGTCATGTATAAATGGGAATGACAATACCACCTCCCTGGGTTGTCGTAAAGATTAAATGCAGTGTTACAGGGACAGCACTGAGAATGGTGCCCGGCAATGCTGAGCTCTCAGGAGGCAGTAGCTACCATGATAACGCACAATGTGATACCACTGCTTTTTAAAATATCTAATATATTTATATGTGGACACCTGCATTTTCTGGAAGGATACATATCAAAATGTTACAGTGGTTATAATATCTGGGTGGTGAGGTTGCAGGTGATATTTAATTACAGCTCTGATGGTGGCTCTGTATGCTCAGAGACACAGAGACCTGTGACATCGGCCTTCCACACCGTATTTCTAAGAAAAAATACTTTATTTTTATATAATAACAAAAATCATTGTTTTAAAATAAAGTCTACACTGTACCTAATAATTTCCCTTTTTAAAAAACGTGATTCCATCTCTCATGGCGCCAGAGCTCGTCTCAAGCAGTCCTTTACGCCCACCCTCAGTCCTAGCTTGTGCTCCCAGGCCCTCCTCCCTAGCCCAGGACGCTCCAAGGCCAAAGGCAGCCCCGCTTCCTGCTCTGCTCCCAGGGCCGGTCCCCTCCAGCCCCCCAGGTGGCCGGGAAGGGCTCCTCCCATTCCATTCCTACTTCCTCTCTTCCTACCCCCAAACCACAGGCCGCAAACCGCTCCTTGTTCCAGAAAAGCTAATTCCCCTGATGAGGTTCCCCCAGTCGCACCATCCCTGCCTTCCTGCCACCATGTCCTTTCCTTTAGAAAAAGAGAACAGCTCCTTCTCCTTGGCACCCGCCCCCCTCCCGGAGCCCCTTCCCTTTTTGTCTGTTTGCTCCTGTCCCGGCCCCAGGGAGGGAGCACTTCTCAGCTGTTTCACCCCAGCTTTCCTCTTTAAAACTGTGCCAGCTCCTTCAGAAACCAAGATGAAAGTGTCAGAATGCTGAGGTGGCCAGAACATTGTGTTTAGAGAATTAACAGCCAATTAAACTGCTTTATTACTGCAGTTCGCGGCGCGAGCTTTAACTGCACCCCACTCGGTTGCTAACGCAAACTTGATCCTGGTTATCGAGTTACCCCCGTGAGCTTTTCCCCCATGTCCTCGCTCTCAGCACAAGGAACAAATAAATGGTCTTCAAGGAGCAGCCTCTGCGTTTGCGCCCCTGGAGGTAAAAGCCCGTCCTCGGCGGAGAGAAATCAGAGCCCAGGCGGGCTCCCTGCTGACCGAGCAGGGCCACACTTTGCTGACACACAACGTGACTCAGCAGACGCTGAGCCTGGCAGGAGGCATTTTTTTGCACTGACTTAGTGATTAAAGCATTTGGAAGCCACATTTTTTTAGGTGGAGAAAAAGGCAGTTGATGAATTGAACTAGTGTATTGTAGGCCACGTAATGGTACAATTTTATTTGGTCCTGACAACTCTGGGAGGTAGTTGCTGTTACCATCATCTCCATTTTAGCCGTGAGAAACCGAGCCTTAGGAAGGCTGCTTTGGCTCAGTGGTTAGAGAGTCGGCTGCTGGACTGCAGGGTCCCGGGTTTGATTCCAGCCAAAGGCATGTCCCTCGGTTGCAGGCTCCGTCCCCGGCCGGGCTGGGGTGCGTGTGGGAGGCAAGCAATCAATGTCTCTCTCACATCGATGTTTCTCTCGCTCTCCGTCTCTCTCTCCCTTCCACCCTCTCTGACAAGCAATGGGAAAAACAAAAAGAAAGGTGAACTTATGTAGGAAACGTCCCAGGGCCAGAGCAGAGATTCCAACTGCCACCCTCACATCCTGGAAGTGGGTTTTCTGGGCTGCCTGCGGTGCTGAGCCCCGTGTCGAGGTTTGCATGTAATGAGAACAGAAGCTGTCCTTGGGGACAGCTGGCATCTGGGCTCGGTCATTTAAAAAACATTTTAATTTCCAAAATACATAACAAAAATAACTGGGGAAACAATAGTGTGTCCGAGCCACGCCAGGGAAAACGTGTCTGTGCTTCTGTTCACAATAAAAACCTATTTAAGCCGACACACTACCCCCCACGAGTACCACGGAGCCTCTCAGTGATTAAAAAAGCAGGAACAATACAAGTAGACAGGCAAAAAGACACATGGGTCTTCAGGGAATAGGAATTTAAATAGAAAAACTTGAACAATGGCGAACGGCTGCTCCTAGACCTGACGTATGGAGGTTGGTGCGCCTCCAGCAGCCGGGAGCTGGCGGGGGCCCAGCTGGCCCACCTGCGCGGCCATCTGGAAGAAAGGGGACAGGCCACCCGCGGCCGGCTGACGCCAGGCAGGGCGCTCTGCTCCTTCTCAGGACCCGTGCAACTACTAGTTAAGGTTAACGAGCAGTGAGTCAGCTCCAGATCACCCCCGGCTTCAAAGGATATGAAAGGGGACTTTTCAGCAGCAGAACGCATCGAGCTCAGAGCGACTTATTAGCGCGTCTTTAAAAATCGGTCTGAAATGCATCCCTGGTCTAATTTAAGGCCAGTGTTATCTTTTCCCCTGGATGTGACTCAGGAAAGCCACCTCCATCATTCTGCTTGTATCTAATGACCCAGACGTTAAGTCTCTGACTGAAATATATAGCTTTGAGGTTGAAAACTGTTATCTCCCCTAAACATTCTATTCTGGAAGGAAATCACCTTTTAAACAGCAAGAGACCGGCCTAATTCTTTACTTTTTTCTAAGAAACAAAGATACAACATTCACAAGGATTCTCCAGACACCAGAGATAAAATACTTGATCGTAAGATAGGTAATGTTTAAATGTTGCAAGGTTCATGGGGAGAGGGGTGCAGAATAGATTTTCAATAGCCCTTTTCCTATCTTGGAAGATTTACAACCAGAGTTGTTTTATCACAATTTTACTGAAGTTCAAGCCTGCCACATGGTAATAAGTAACACATTAAAACACTAGAGAAAATTCAGAATTAATCACTGTTTAATGCAAATGCTCTTTCTAAAAAATAAAAACCTTAGAGAAAAAAACTCACATAGATTTTCTAATAATACCCAAAAGGGTTAACATAGAAAAAACAATGAAAACTGACAAAATATGAAGTAATATAAATGTAGGTAAATTACGAAATCTAAAATTATTATATTAGATTTCTATTTTATCAATTTTTTCCACCAACGAGAATATGTCAATATTTTGTCTGCAATTGGGAAAATAATAGATGTTGAGTTGCTAAAAGAAAAAGCTCTCGCTGGAAATGAAGTCCACCACCACCCCATCAGTGACTGATAACCTAGGCGCAGTCTTGCTCACTGACAGTCTTTAAAAGCTCTTACTTAGCACTCACACGCCTCTTCCCCATCATAAGTCAAAGCAATGTATAGTATAGATTTTTCCATTTGTTTAACAAATAGAGCAGTGAATTTGACAGACTACCCTGTTATATGCCAAGCACTGCGCTGGGCACTGAGAATACAACTATGAGTGAGACAGATGGCCCTGCCCTTCATGAAGTTTTGGGAGAGACAAGTAACTAAACAGGCAATCAGAGTATAATACACCTGTCACAACGACCGTCATCAATAAATCAATAAACAACAAGTGCTGGCGAGGGTGTGGAGAAAAGGGAACCTCGTGCCCTGCTGGGGGGAGTGCACTTGGTGCAGCCACTGTGGGACGCGGTGTGGGGTTTCCTCAGAAAATTAAAAATGAAACTGCCTTATGGCACAGCTATTCCACTTCTGGGAATATATCCAAAGAAACCCGAAACCCTAACTTGAAAGAATATAGGTACCCCTGTGTTCATTGCAGTTATTTACAATAGACAAGACCTGGAAACAGCCCAAGTGCCCATCAGTAGATGAGCAGATGAAAAAGCTGTGGGACATTTACACCGTGGACTACTACTCAGCCATAAAAAGGGGAGAAATTTTACCTTTTGATACAGCATAGATGGACCTGGAGAGTATTACGCTAAGTGAAATAAACTAGTCATAGAAAGACAAATACCATGTGATGTCACTGATTTGTGGAATCTAATGATAAAATAAACTGAGGAACAAAATAAAACCAGAGGCCTGGAGACATGGAACAGACTGACGGCTGTCAGAGGGGGGAGGGCGGAGGGAGGACTGGATGAAAAATGGTAAAAGGATTAGCCAAAGAGCGTGTGTGTCTGACAACCACACACTGAAAACAGTGTGGGGATGGCCAGTGGGAGTGGGGGTCGGGCTGGGCGGAGGTGGGCAAAGGGAGAAAGGGGGAGATCTGTAATAGTGTCACCACCAACAAAAAAGTTTAAAAAAACAGAAGTAAAAGCAAGTTCCCTCCAGTTTAGTAAGCCTCTGTGGTAACTCGGAACTTCCTTCGGTTAAGTTTGAATTCGTGTCTTGGAGGGAAGCAATTTGTGAATCATTTAAACATGTAGAGGTCCCAAAATGCCAATTAAAATATGCTTCGCGCTTAGGTTGCTTCGTTCCTTGTGTGGTCTTTTGCGCCCCTCAGGGAGCCACCTGACCCTCGCCCTAAGCTTGGTCGGTGCTGAGCTTTGAAGCTAATCAGGAGGTCAATTGTGATCTGCTTTACACATACGCATGAATTTATTTATTTTTTCTCACAAAGAGGTTGTGAACAAGAAGTGCATCTGTACTGGATAACTTGTGTTTCAGAAAGGTCATCCTAAGAGAACTGTCCTTGTAAACACTGCTAAGGCAGGAAACTCATCTCAGGGGGGAAATGCTCGGCTGTAGTGATATCGCCTCGGAAGCAGTGAGTGGGCCGCTAGGAGCACCCTGTTTGTAACCCTCGGCCTGCCCGTGGTTAGTGACATCACCCGCCGTCCAAATGGTCCAGCTTGACGTCTCCTCTGTTCTCGTCCCATCAGGAACCGCACTTCGGTTGTTCCCTTGACAGGTAGGACGGTGGCCATGGAGCACAGGCCACCCCCCACCCCATTCCCACTGCCGCCATCATGAGGTCCAGCCTTTATTCTGTCCCATTCCCAAATATGGAAATATTTAGAATTCAAAACCTAAGGCGAGAGGCATCTCTCTTATTTGCTGCAGGATTCAACTCAAGTAAGGGGCTGGTTTTGCTTTTCTGAGAGAGTGTCTTCTGTCTCCAGCGGATTTCTGGGGAAGTAAGCTGTAACTGTATGTGGAAATAGTGACCTAAGAACTCTGCAGCTCTTTCGCAGCACTGCTCTCTGGTCCCCGGCTGGCTATTGGTCCTCCCAGCATCAGTCACACGTCCCTCCCGAAGCCACCGGAGCGCGCTGGGGCTCTCCCGAGTGACCAGCCGGGCCTTTAAGGGCAGGGCCCGAACCTCCCAAAGGGGCCTCCACGGGCAGTCAGCTGTTCCTCCTGGCTCTCCTTCAGTCCCAATCTCTAGTTTATTTAAAGGACTAAAAGTTAAAACTGAGCCAAAGAAACAGCTTAGAGGTGACAGCAGCTAATCCCTGAAGGCTTTAAATAGAGTAAGACGCCGCACGCGGAGAAGCATCCCCGGCCGTTTCTACCCGGTGCAAGGGAAATATATTCACCTCTATTGTTTAACCTAAAGGAATGGCAGGAAATTCATGCCACCGGGGCCAGAAAGAAGCTGTGACATCTCGTCTGTTGGCGGTTCCTGACGACTACAGAAAATATAATACGTCTGGACGAGACTTGGAGGACTCCTCAAAGAAGTCCAAGCACAAGGCGACTTAGTCCTGGCCTGGTATGAAACACCTCAAGCCAAAGTGGCCCTGGGGTTAGAGGAGATGGCCACCAGCCGTCCCCGCCCCACCTGCTGCGGGCCTGATGTGCTCAAACGCGCCCGAGCAGAGAAGCACCGTGTGGCTCTCCTCCCCGCGGAGCTGAGGCCCCCAGCCTCTCCGGCCGTCTTTTTCTCCAGTCCTCGGGGCCCAGCCTGGGGCAGCCACGCTCTCCGGCTGTGCTCTTCCCCTTCCCGGGCAGCCGGCTCCCGCAGCAGGGCTCGGGCCGGGGGCCTGGAGGTTGCCTCCCTCCGAAGCGCCCCGGGGAAGGTGGGCACTGACCACACCCGGGGACCTGGAGGTTGCCTCCCTCCGAAGCGCCCCGGGGAAGGTGGGCACTGCCCACACCCAGCCACAGTCTTCCCTGCGCGCTGTGTGCGGGTCGACAGAGAAGCCCTGTCGGTGCAACTCCTCACACTACACTCTTAACTGAAAGCTGGCCACTCAGGGCATCCAGCTTTCTCAGGGATACCGATTCTACCATAAAATTTCAGAACAAAGGACCGGCCAGAAATTTCATTACAAATAGGCTGTTCATTGTTTTCATACAAAGTGTGTCACTCAATCCAAAAAAACAAATCTTTCAAAGTCAAACAATGGATTTTCAACCTTTGTCTCATCTCATGGGACACATAAAATAATCACTAAAATTCCATGGCACACCAAAAAATATTTTTTTTTGAAGATCTGATTTAAAAAAATAGGTATAATTTTTATTCATTCACACCGGGCGGCTATTGTTGTTGGCTGTTGTCACTTTTTTATTTGACAATCTCAGGGAAAAGAGGTCATTGCCCCTGACTAAGTAGTCAGGTACTGCGTGTTTTAAAAATTCTCGCAGCACACCAGTTGAAAATCTCTAGACTAGCAAATTATAAGGAGGCTTCCATTGCTGGGACTCATAAGATATATAAAATAGGTAATTATACTTTATCTTTTCGGCCCAGTTTTTGACAACATATTTTCAACATTTTGTTAATGCTGCATACTTTTGTTTTGTTTTTTCCCTTCACCGTTGAATCCACAGTCAGCCAGCTTAGTCCAATGAGTGTTTATTTGAGACTGGAGAGTCACAACTTGTGGCGTGCCATACCCATCGCCTCATATTTTCTTCGGAAACAAAATCCTGAGTTTTAGCGAGGCATGTTTCCCAGCCTCCCTTGTAGCTAAGTGTGGCCATTTGGCTAAGTCTGGGCCAACAGAATGTAAGCAAAATGATATATGCAATTTCCTGGTTGTGCCCAATTTCCTGGTTGTGCTCTCATCTTGGTGCCTGGAACTTGGACATGAAGACAAGGCATCTAGGACCAAGATGAAGTTAACATTTTAGGGACACTGGTGGAATTATAGGATGGAAGGAGCTAACACATCAACATTATGTGAGAAAGGAATCAGACTATTAAATGAGAAAATTCTATATTGTTTAAACCTCTGTAAATCTTTTTGAGGCAGCTTAATATATATCCTAGTTGAAAAACCCTACAATTTCAATTGTCAATAGTATTAGGTTTAGAATTTATGCTTTGGGTTACTAATTGCTATTTCATTGTCACTAGTTGTTATAAAATACTTAAGTCAAGTATTATACACATTTCTGTACACAGAGGGATGATAAATTGCTAAAATCGATGGGCATTAACATCATGCAATAGTTCGAAATGAACACTTTATTGGCTGATTATAAAAATTCAAAGCCAGTGAGCAAACCCTGTTCTCAAGATTATGCACAATGCTGTCCACTCACAAAGAACATTAACAGAGTCTGTTAGGGGAAATGTGCCTGAACACTGAACTTGGCTCCTTTGGGAGTAACTAGGGCAAAAGCTAGAAGAAAGCATTCCAACTATTCATGAAAAAACAATCCTGTTGCTAAATCCTCTTAGGGGATGTAAACAAATTACTCTCGGTCTATATTTAACAACCTTTTGAGCTTCGGTTTTAACGTTGGCTAAGAATAGTTTGTTCAGAAGAGATAAGGGACATGTTCAGAAGTTTCCGATATAAACTGAGATTGTTGTAGCTGTGAGCGATTTCAGAGAGTAGATTGCTGCTCGATGAAATTTCCACTCATAAATAACTCAGCTAGAGATCTCAGGGAAGACGTTTTGAGTCATTTGTCTTAGAATTATAAAGAAAAGGAAGCAATCAGGAAGGGAAAAACAATCTTGAAATGAAGACCACGAGTGCCTGCAAGTGTTTCATCGCGATGCTCAGTCTCACCATAATTGCTCCACCTCCTGTGGCTACCGCAATAAAGGACAGGGACGGCAGAAGTATCGTATGAGAAGGGAAGAAATGTGTGTGTGCAGTCTTTCTGATTCTCTTTGGGCTACCAAAATTGGGTGAGCGTAGTAATTCAGAAAACAGAAGCCCTGAGAGAAAGAGATCGCCGGACCTTCAGAAAGCCTTAGGGAGCACCTGGGAGAAGCGGTGAGGACTTTCAGTTTCACAAACTATGAAGAAGTCCTCGGTGGCATCTCATTTCCAAATGAGGACTCATAACAATAAATCAGCTTCTCTCGGCTTCTCTATTTTCACCAATGGGACAGCGGTCGCCATGTCACTCAATTAAAAGAACGCCAGAGCTTTGGGATTCCAACGGCTTCTTTTTATTTTATACTCTCTCTATCCCCTTCGGTTCAAACTCGCAATATCTGTGGTGACATAATATTCTCAAAACCTTTGGGAGCCCTCAGAAGGCGCTGGGCAGGGCTGGGGCCTCATCTGGTGCTCAGCCAGGGAGGGATCTGCTTCCAAACTCGTGGTTGTTGGCGGGATTCGGCTCTTTCTGGGTCGGACTGGGGGTCTGGCTTTCTTACTGGCTGTTGGTAGGCAGCCTCCCTTGATTTCATGCCACGTGGGCCTCTCCTCGTGGAAGCCGACTTCACCAAAGCCGGCGAGAGAAAGAAAAAGGGTGTGTTAGCAGATGGAGACTGCAGTTTCATGTCATATAAGCATGGAAGTGATGTGACATCACCCTTTGCCACATTCTCTTGGCTGGAAGCAAGTCTCGGGTCTCTCGCACGCTCAAGGGCAGGGATTACACCAGGATGTGAGTATTCGGAGCCAGGACAACTGGGGAGCACCTGAGAGCCTTTCCCCCGCAAAATACTCATGCCTTCGATTAGGGATATATCTTTGTTTGCATTGTGGGTAAATAGTTATTGGCTTTTTAAATTCACATTATCACTCACTTTAATATCAACTATTGTTTCAAACATCTTCTGAACATCTATCATGTGGCAGGCGTTGCGCTAGGTACAAGGTATAGTTCAATGATTAGCAAAACCAGACACAGTTTCTGTTCTCATGGAGATGCAGTCAGAAGGAGAGAGAAAATAATTACATGAATAAGTGTGAAATCACGCTTTGACAAATACTATGGAAAGTTGTGGTGCTATGAAAATCTGTAACAGGAGGAAGTGACCTGGTCTAGTTAGCACATTCAGTCTTCTCTGCTTCCCCGGGCCCCTCCCTCATGCCCCAACCAGGTTTTGGTTCCAAACAGGCCCTTAGCATATCTTCTGATCTTGTGAAGAGATTTGGAAATATCCTGCCTTTTCAGCAACACGCTTACAAGCGATCTTCCAGCTTAGGATACTTCTGCAGGTGATTTCGCTATCCGCTAATTCTTACTGGACTTATTCTGGGGATTATCCTTTCCTGACCATATCTCCAAATTCTTGGCACTTCCCTGGGGGTTTTTTGTTTGTCTTTTAATTCTCACCCGAGGATATTTTTTCCATTGCTTTTCAGAGAGAGTAGAAGGGCGAGAGAGAGAGAGAGAGAGAGAGAGAGAGAGAGAGAGAGAGAGAGAGACATTGATGGGAGAGAGACACATTGACTGGCTGCCTCCCACATGCGCCGTGATGGGCCCGGGGATCGAGCCTGGAACCGAGGTGCATGCCCTTGGCGGGAATCGAACCGGGGACCTTTCAGCCCATGAGCTGACGGTCTAACCACTGAGCTAAAACAGCTAGGGCTATAGTTCCCTGTTTTGCTGTAAAATCACCCTCCCAGGAGTTTATAATGGCAATAGTCTACGTTTTGAAGACCCAGGTCAACATTTTTCTTTCATCAGCCCTCAAAATCAGCTACTTGAGTGGACGTTTCCTGCACTATTATGAACTGAATGCTTATTCCCCCCTCCCCCCCTCCCAAATTTCATACGTTGAAGCCCTAACCCCCAACGTGACAGTGTTTGGAGGCAGGTCCTTTAAGGAAGTAATTACGGTTAAATGACAATACGAAGGTAGGGCCCTTATCTGGCAGGATTAGTAGCCTTATCGGAAGAGTGAGGACGCGGCAAGAAGGTGGCCATCCGCCAGCAGGAAGGAGGCCCTTATCAGAGCCCAGCCTCGCTGGCACCTTGATCTTGGACCTCCAACTTCCAAAAGTGTGAGGAAAAATGTTTTGTTTAAGCTACAGAGTTGATGGTCTTTTGTTATGGCATCCTGAGCAGACAAATACACACGAGGTTCCCAGAACGGATCGCGCAGTATACTGGGGAAAAAAAAGAGCGACAAGGGGTCGAGAGAGGTGGGGGACTGGGCTCCTCTCCGAGCTCAGCCACTCTGACTCTCGGGTATGACACTTAATTAACCCTCTGAAGCTTCGGGTTTCTCTTCTGTAAAGTGAGAGGCTTTAGGAGAACTTCCTCAGGTCCCTTGAAACTTCCAAATTAAAAGGGTTAATCACATATTGTGGGCTACAGCTCAGGTAATTACAGCGCCAGGATTCCATCCTAAAGAAGTAACTAATGGACATTCACAAACACGTAGTTACAAATATGTTCATATCAGAATTACATTTAATGGCAAGACAACAACAAAAACACCAACAAAACGAAAACCTGTAAGTAATCTACCCAACAGTAAAGTACGTTAAGTTACAGAAGAACCAGACGATAAAGCGAGCGAATGTGAAAAGCTGCTTTTCTTATAATTAACATCAAGGACGTCCTGTTGGGAAACCTTGTTTTTAAGGTCAAAGACTGGCAAAAACTGTTAGAAGCCCCGTCAGTGAGAATGGAACCTTCCAGCCTCGTAAGGATCTGAGCCATGTGGGTCACTCTTTAAAAAATGTATTTGAACTGTTTATTGAGGTATAGTTGACATAGATGATAACGTTTGAAGTATACAATCTGAGCCCAGCTGGTATGGCTCAGGGGTTGAGCACCGACCTAGGATCCAGAAGATCATGGCTCGATTCCTGGTCAGGGCACAGGCCTGGGCTGTGGGCTCCATCCCAAGTAGGGGGCGTGACTCTCTCATCGATGTTTCTCTCTCCCTCACCCTTCCTCTCCCTGAAATCAATAAAGACATATTTTAAAAATAATAAAGTATACAATTTGATAGTTTTGACATACATAGTATATATACCCATAAAATCATAATAACAGTAAAGCTGTTGAACAATCTGTCACTCCCCAAAGTTCCCTGATACCCTTGGAAATCCCTCCCTCCCATTTCTCCTTGCTCCCGCCTACCCTCACTAAGTAACCGCTGATTTGCTTTCTGTCACTAGTTTGCGTTTTCTAGTTTTACGCAAGTGGAATCATATAGTATGCACTCTTTTTTGCCTGACTTCTTTCACTCAGCATAATTATGGGGAGATTCAGCTTTGTTGCTGCTTGTATTTATACTGCATTCCTTTTTATTTCAGAGTGCTAGTCCATTCTTAGCCACTTTGACTCTTAGAAAAAGGAGTCTAATTATAACCCACGTGCTTCAGGTAAGAGGTTTCAGAAACATTTTGAATTCGTAGACCCTGAGAAGATTCCTTGCATGTGAACCCGAAGAAGGAATTTATCTGCTGAGATGGACTCTCCATAGTCAATCGAGGGCCCAAATTTGACAAATAATGAGAGCCTAGCAGCCCTTTGCTGACAGGGCCTTCTCGTGTGCTCTGTATGCCAGGAAGAACCTCGGTCTGAACTCTTGGCTTCCCACACTAATGCCCTGCTTGATTAACTAGCTGAGTCAACTATTATACCAAGTTCCTGGATTTGTCTTTCCACCAACGGACTAAGACCTGCCCCACGCAATCAGAATTGCTCCATAACGAACAACCAGGACCACCTGACTCAGTCCAACAGGAATCTATTGGATCTCATTTATGTCCTACGGACCTAACTGGGAACCTGGGGAGGAACTGTCGCTATAAAAGGCAGCTTCCCCTTTCTCTCCCTGGAACGTAACTTAGGTTGCTTCCTGAATCTGTGTCTCCGGGCTGCAGTTCCTTTTGATCAAATAAATGCTTTTTATTCTTTATTGTGGCCTGAAATTAACACTGGTTTACACCCTTTGCCATTTCCACAGAGCTAGCAGTGAGTCTGCTCAGGCCCAGGTCTGATATTTACTCTTCCACACATGGTCGACTCTGCTTTGAATCTTTCAAAACATTTCTTCATTTAAGTTTTACTTAAACTTCATTCTGCCGCAAGTTAATAAACCTAACTTTGCGGGACTCACGGGTGTGTTCCTGTAACCTTTGTAGGTGGGTTTTTATCAATTGACATGAGTGGTCGTGACCATGGTAAGTGCAAAACAGTAAATAGTGTATAATGCAGTATTTTGTTTTTAATAATTATGTGCAAGGATGACTAGAAAGTTACATATAAAAATGATTATATCTGTATTATGAAATACAGTAAACATGTATTTTACTTTTAAGGTTAAAGGACAGTCGTGGAAAATAAGGTGATATTGATTTTACATAATCAGAACTTGCTAGGCTGCTAAAGCAACAGGCAAACCCTGATATCATTGTACAGTAGCTTTAAGTCTGTATAAAGCTTAGCAGTAATGTGTGTGTTTTAAAGTATGTTTTAATTTTTTATTTTATTGATCTTACAGAGAAAGAGGAGAGGAAACGGAGAAAGAGCGAGAAACATGGACCAGTTGCTTCCTCCACCCAACGCACCCCACCGGGTATCGGGAATCGGAATCGAGCTGGAGGCCTTTGGGCCCTAACAGGAGGGCACTGGGCCCACTGAGCCACACCAGCCCGGCGGTCATTTATTTCTATTGTTTACAAAACTCCCTTCCGCCGGTGAATTACAGCCCGCGCTGCAACACTGTTGCAAAGCAGGTCACCGGCATTCAAGGTCTTACTTCCATTGTTGGAGAAAGCCTGTATTTTATTTAGTTCACTTGAGGCACGTTTTACATACTAATTATCAAGTCACAGAATTTTTAAAAACCCTCCTGTAAGCCCCAAACATCACCTTTGTGATTAAAACCTGAAAAGCTAACTCAGCGCCTCCCGCCCTCCCACGGGGGCTTCTCCCCCGCTCTGCGGCCCTGGGCAGAGCTTCGCGCCACCTGTAAACGCGCGCTAACCAGACTCTCCTAGTAAAGCCCCGACTGTGCAGGGAAAGGGTGCGGCCCGCGGGCTCCTCACTCCCGGGGGCTCAGCCGCGAGGGTGAACGAGCAGGACGCGGCCCCAAGACCAGCACCCACCCCGGAGTCGCCCCCGGGCCCCGCCGAGCCCGCCTGGGCCGCCTCCAGCCGCCCGTGACTCAGGGAAACGCCGCGTCCGCCACAGCGCCCCCCGCAGGCGGCGGAGGCGCCGACCCGGCCCCCGTGACCCTGCGGCCCCCGCCCCCCACCCCGGCTTCCACGGGAGCCCCTCCCCCGGCCCAGCCAAAGCGCCACGTCGCCCAGCGCCCAGCCGCCAGCCACCCGCGAGGCTCCCTCCAGGTGACCCCGCCCAGCCTCCCGTCCCGCGTCGCCGGTCCCCCAGCGCCCCTCCTCCAGCGCGCCCCGAGAGTCCCCGCCGACCCCGCCGGCCGCGCCCTCGCCCGGGCCCAACGGCTCCCACCCCGCTCCGCGCGCCTACGTCACACTCCGCCCCGCCCCCGCCCCCACGTGACCCGCGCCCGCCGTCCCCGCGCGCGGCGTGGATCGCGGCCGAGGCCGCCATTGTTCCGCCGAGGGAGGTCAGCCGGCCGGGCTCCGGCGCCGGGACGCCGCTTAGCGGCCGCCGCTGGAGACACGCCCCGCGCCCCTCCTCCCGCGGAGGCCGAGCGCGGCCGCTGACGAGGGGAAGTGGGCGCCCCGCTCCTCCCGGCGGCGTCAGCTGCCGCGATGCGCTCGGCCTGAGGCCGTCGGCCCGGCCCCGCCTCGCTCCCCTCGACCGTCCCCGGCGCCCGGGCGCCCGGCTGTCCCCCCGCGAGCCCCGCTGACGGGAGGGAAGATGGCCGCGCGGAGCTGGCAGGACGAGCTGGCCCGGCAGGCCGAGGAGGGCTCGGCCCGGCTGCGGGAAATGCTGTCGGTCGGCCTGGGCTTCCTGCGCACCGAGCTGGGCCTCGACCTGGGGCTGGAGCCGAAGCGCTACCCGGGCTGGGTGATCGCGGTGGGCACGGGCGCGCTCGGGCTGCTGCTGCTCTGCCTGCTGGGCTTCGGCTGGGCCGCGGCGTGCGCCGGCGCCCGCAGGAAGCGCAGGAGCGCGCCCCGCCGGCGGGAGGAGGCGGCCGCGGCCCCCGACGACCCGGCCGCGCTCAAGGGCCTCCGGGGCGACGAGCAGAAGAGGAAGAACCGCAAGAAACTGCCCGAGAAGCCCCGAGTAAGTGCGGAGGCGCGGCGGCGGAGCGGGGCGCAGGGCCGGGGGCGGAACGGAGAGGGGGCTCGCCGGGGCCGGGGCCGGGGCCGGTCTCCCGGGGGCGGCCGTCGCGGACTCGTTCCCCGGGGCGCGGCGGAGACGCGGGGAGAGCGGGCCGGTGGTTAGACGGCTTCGAGGGAGGCAGTTGGACGCGCGGGGTCGGGCCGCCTCGGGAGCCCTGAGCGCCCGGGCGGCGGGCCGGCCCTCCCGAGGCCTGCGGGGCGCGCGGCGGGACCCGGCGCCGTGTCGGGAAGTGACAGGGGGACGGGGACGAGTGTCCAGGTCAAGTCACACCGAAGGAGATAGGGTGACCCCCCCCCAATAAAAAACCAAACACTCCGGGGCTTCGGAGGATTGAAAGTGCCCAGGTCTGGGCGCGCTTCCATTTTGGTGGGGCTGTTAAAGGGAAATGGTTCCCACTCCTCGCGCGAATGCGGCCCGCGGAGGCCGGAGCGGGCAGGCCAGGGGGCCCGGCTGTCGGGTGCACTTCGGGGTGCGCGGCCCGGGGAGGCGGCGGGCGGGCGGGCGCGCGGGCTGACAGGCGCTGGGCTCCGCTCGCCGGACCACGTGGAGGAGCCGGAGGGAGCCCCGCGCCCGCTCCGCGCGGCTTCGGGCTCTAGTTCTGCATCCTGATTGCACAACCATTTCCCCCTGGTTCCTCTGCGACATCCCTTATAGTTTTATTTATTTTTAAAAATACTTTACAGTTGAGCAGTGGAGCATGAAGGGTGTGCAGAACTAGAATCGGCTCCCGACCTATTTTCGTACCCCCTAAATTAAGCTCCTCACCCTTTCAGTGCAATCAAGTAAAATGTAACCAAGGCGCTCCTAGGCGAAATTCATTCCGGTCGCGAGGCTTTAGAGGCGATCATGGAGACTAGTGTAGGAGGAGACAGGTTCATAAATAAGTTATTAGAGGAAGTGGGATTTGAATTCAGACTGAAGTGGTGAGAGTATTGTTGGTAACAGGACAAAGAATAAGGCGGCATTAGGGACTGGACAGGCCACGGTGCATTCTCAGGCCTGGGTAAGTATTAAGGTCTTGCCTGCTGAGTAAGAGGCCAGGTACATACCCTAGAAAAGGGTACGATTCTGTGGATGTGAATACTACCTTTCGTTAATAGAAGAGAAAATAGTACTTCTTTGGGGCATATGTAACTATATTTAAATTTGTGGAGAGCATCAAGGATTACCAGAAAGTAATGTTATGGTGGAACTAGATAACCTAGCCCCAAGATGGGGAAAGATGATCTTGAAAATGCCACGTGTATTAATAAGCCTCATCCCTGTGTGGATGAAGCAGGTCGTGGAAATTTCAAAGCCCTGTTTGGGGCGTCTAAAATTTCAGATGGACGAGACGTGAGTGGAGAGACAGGTGCTCCCGGAGCCCATCCGAAGTGCATCATCGCGCTCAGATGACTCATCTGGAGAGCACAAGCTCCGGTGAAACTTGTACTGTGAAAACTCAACCTCAGACTGATTCCTTCTTTTCATTTAAATAAAGGAAGGGCGGAATGAATGAACAGATCTTCTGTTAGCTTTGGGCAGTGGAGAATGGGAAGAAAAACGAATATTTGAATGTTAATTGGGTGAGAAAATATCTTTGCTTATTGATGGTAAAGCTGTGTTTTGGAGTTTGTCAACATTTACAAAATCGTGGCTTTCAAACTTTTTTGACTGCAATCTACAATAAGAAATATATTTACAGTACAGTACCCTCCCACACACATAACTAACTATTCTGTTTGTTTTTCTTTAATGATATTTCTGACCCACTAAATTGGTTTCACATGTGAGTATGAGGCATGACCGTAGTTAGAAAAACTCTGCTTTATAGGGCTAAGAAGTATACATTGCCATTTAAATTTTTTTTTTTTTTTAGTACTCATACACTTTGGAGAAAAGCAGGATACTGTTTGCAGATTCCTGTAAAAAGGAATAACCTATTTGCATTTCATTGTGAAGGGAATACAAAAGTTAAAGCTCAGTTTCTCCCCATGTAGCTTTTTACTTCAGTTGTGGAAAAAGATATACTCAAAAAAATTGACACTGCAACCCCACTGTGGGCCCAGGTGGCAGTGAAAGACATAATCACAGAATTTGACTTTGAGAGTGGGTAGGAGCCGGATAGTGGGAGAGGCTGGAGAAACTGCAAAGGCCCAGCTCTGTCAGCCTGGCAGAGATGGGGAACTCTAAACTTGAGTAAGGCATTTAACCTTGCTCTGTTTAGCTTATCTTGTTTATAAATTGAAGATCTTAGTTGAGTTAAAGCACTGCAGGACTCCTCAAAGTGTTCACCCCTGACTACTTACTTGCCGTAGAGTTGCTTTGAATGCTTGTTAAAATTTGTAGATTCCTGAGCCCCTCTACAGATATTATAAATTCAAAATCTCTGAACTGGGTCCAGGGAATCTGCATTTTTAACAAGGTCCCTTGGTAAATCCTTGCCTGTTAGTTTGAAAATCATTCTCTGGACTAGGCCCATAAGAACTATAGTAGAAGAGATTTCCAAGTTCAGTGAAGTTTAGTCTTATCCGCCTCTTCATTACTGTGTCATTCTGCCATGCACTTCAGGATACACTATTCAAGTGGGTTCAGTGATGTAAACTAGTTTTATTTTCTTCCCCATTAGTTTCTCTTAAAGCATTCCAAATTTTGCAACACAAATTTTCAAAATTTGTTTCGAGTAGCTTGTTCTTATTTTTAGAGTCATAAGTCTTTGTTTTTAATTCTTATATTAGTTTAATTTTTACCATAGTCTTTTAGGGCATGAATTGCAGTTTGTTCCCCTATTAAAAGTGAAGGAGGTGGCACTTTTTACTGGGCTTGGTTCTTGGTATTTTTGGAAATCATTGTTACCTTCCATGCGTTTTCCTAGTTCAGTGTGTTAAACAGGCACTCAGCAAACATTTGACTTAACTTGAGCAATGATTTAGATGAATGTGAGATCTCAGATAACCGGACTTTAACAATTATTGCTTTGAATTTCAACTTGGAAGCACATAACCAGGGTCAACTTCAAAGAAAATTCATTTTAATAAACAAGTGATTATTAGTGTAGGAATTCTTAGAAAGATTTGTCACAGGGCAGTTGTCATCAATATCTGTAAACTAAGTGAATAAAAGTAGTGTTTTTGTCTTGTTTGCTACTGTATAACCTTTCACAGTGCTTGGCACTCAATCAATAATTATTGAATGCATAATATGTATGGTAGGGTGTCCCACCCACATAGTTCTACAGCTTATTCCTATTCTTCATGCCTGGTAAACAGCCTTATGAACTATCTTTTTGCCTCATCTGGCTAAAATTCTGTAGGGTCCATCTATCTACAGCTAGTAGATTGCTCTAATAGTGTGCAGTCTTTTGTAGTCATTACTTCTGTTCCAGTTTCACTGCTTCTGCCCTACATTTGGTCTTTGTTACCTTCTGCTTGGATTATCCTGACAGATCCTAACTGGTTTTCCTGCTTCCAGTCCCTGTTGCCAGTCATTCTACCCACTCATGTCAGTGAAATTTTTTAAAGCCCCAACTGTAATCACGTGACTTTCATGTTCATATCTTTTCAGTAGTTTCCCCGTCACCTTCTGAATAAAATCTAGCCTGTGACATGGCACTCAAGCCTCTTCATGTTCTTCTGCCTCATCTTAGGTTTATCTCTTACCATTACCCCTCAGGCATTACTGTTAGCTAGACTTCTGTATCTCTTTATATTACTTCTATTAAAAGGTCCTTTTTATATCTCTACCAATTTCTACCTGTCCTTCAGTAAGGCCCAACTACAGTGCTACCTCTACTATAACGCCTTCCCTAGCTCCCCAGTTAAAGGTAGTCTTTTTCATATGTTTATTTTATATTTTTATTCTTAAATATATCTTTATTGATTTCAGAGAGAGGGAAGGAGAGGGAGAGAGAGATAGAAACATCAATGATGAGAGAGTCATTGATCGGCTGCCTCCTGCACGCCCCCAACTGGGGATCCAGCCTGCAACCTGGGCATATGCCCTGACCAGGAATCGAACCCTGATCGCCTGGATCCTGGGTTGAAGCTCAACCGCTGAGCCATGCCCTGCTAGGCTGTTTTATATTTTTCATGAGACCTAAAACAAGAAGGCAGAGCAGAGCATTGCCTGGGAATGTGCCTGTAGGGTGACTGAGTTTATTTTGAAGCTCTGCCTGCCCACAGATGATCAGGAAAGTACCTCAAAGCCTTGATGTGAGGGTTAAATACATTTTAGTGAGCCGGCGATTTGCCAGAATGGAAGCCTCAAATAACGGGGGTCAGCGCTGTGTTAATAACTGGACCATTCCTCTCATCCTTGAACCCCATGTCTAGGTGTGTACTTGGTGTCTCCAGTTGGAAATCTGATATTTGTCTCAAATTTTAACATCTCCAAAACGATTCATAATTTCCTGCCCTCTCGCGGTCTTCCCCATTTTTGTAAATGGCAAATGACCCTACCGTCCGTTCTCTTTCACCTGCCCAAACTCAGAATCACCCTTTTTCTTCCCTTTCCCCACATCCTCCTGCCTTCCTCACCTCATAATCAGCAAGTACTATTGATTTTACCCCCAAAATATATATGCAGTCTACTTATTTTACTGTCACTGTAGCTCACTTCTACAGCAAGTAGCTTCTGTTGCCTGCCTCCAGTCCTTTCTCAACACCCTAGTAAGGAGTCTTTAAAAACAAATCATCTGACCTTGTCTAAAGCCAACATTGCAGTCGCTTTTGCATTTTTAACCTAGACCTCTTTCATTTATGGCCAGCATCTGCTTTTCTTTCTAAGCTGATTTTGAGCTAGTTCCTCTCATTTGTGACCTCCAACTCTAGTAATCTTTTTTGTTCTTCAAACACTTTCACAACCCAGTGCCTTCCCGAGAGCTCTTGCCAACACGGGGAACAAGCTCGTCCCACTGTTTGAATCAGCCTCTAGAGCTCACCTTCCCAGGAAATCCTTCCTGATCTCCATGTTTGAAATCCTATTTTCTGTCTCAACCTCTTGTATGTTTCCTTTATTATAGTTATTCACAGTTTGTAAATTATTTCCTTATCCATTCAGTTTTTTGGGGTCTTTTCCCTCCACTAGATTGTAAGTCTTGATGTATAATGGCAGACAGTGCCTGGCATGTAAGGGCCTTCGCTAATTATTTGTTCAACTAAATGCTGAACAGTAGTTAAAATGGCATCTCATAGTTTAATTGGATAATCTGTTATTGAGCTAATAAATTTGTTTTACAATATTTCCAGTAGAATTATGTATTTTATTCTTAAGTAGTGGTTTTGTCATATTATCCCAGGTATTACTAAAAGGTAAATTATATCACTTACCACCTACAGGGTTTTTGTCTTTTACCTTTAAGTCACTAGCTCCCTTAGTTTTAAGTCTTAAAAGAACAACTATTTGATTAAAAAAATCAAATGGAGTAGAAGTCTGTTAAGAATATCTTCTTATTCTGAACTTTGAAACTCCTGGAGGGCAAATTTCTTTCATACGCCCTTGTTCCTGAGGTCCCTAGCCCAGTACCTGGTATTTATGCACTAAAAACATTTATGAAGTTAATAAATTGAAGACTGATTCACATGAATTATAGCTCCTTGAAATCAAGAGTTAATAGAATAAGACCCTACTCCCCTGCATGTGGCCCCCACCGGCCAGGTGTCATGCTGGTTTATCCCTCCCTCCCCCCCCCCCCCTCTCACAGGCACACATGCACACTTTTCTTTTGTGAAGGTAATTTTTAAAAGGATCCGAGGTGGGAGTTGGGGGAAGGAATAATAATAAGACAGACATGGCATTGCCTACAGCAAGTTTTTCCATAAGAAATGATATTTTTCTGTTACTGGTTGATGTTCACCAAATTTGAAGGACATTCTTGGGTGGTCTAATTTAAAATGTAGATTGTATGCTATATATGAAATTAACTTCGGTTGGTCCTGGAGGGGAGCACCTTGAAGTTTTCCAGAAAATTTAAAACTAGGTACAGTGAGAGGCCCGTGTAATTGTTAATCTGTCCAAACACGGTATATATTAAGGCTCCATGATCAGAGCAAATAAAACCCAGATTGGCAATCACATTGGATTTGAAGTGTTGCTTTGCAATTAGTTGCTTTTCATGTGAGCAGGTCTACATAATATGCTTTCATTTAGGGATATGCTAATTTAAATGTGGTTGTTAATTTTTCAGAACAAGACCTTCTTAACCAGTTAGTGGCAGAATTAGAGGACAGATTAGTGTTGCTGATGGATATGTAGGAGAGGCTCAGCCACCATGGTGTGTCCTTTTTTCCTGCTACCCCAGAATTCTGTTGCCTTTACTCTTGGAATAGGAGGCTAAATATGGTATCAGGCTTTTGTGGGCAGTTGTTGATGACTTACGGAATCCCAGTAATTATGAGAGCTATATAAAGCCCAAGAGCTAATGAAAAATTGGGAAATCTGCATAAACCAGAGAGAACAGCTACAGTTATAGCCTTTACATGAATTGATGTTGCAAAGAAGGAGGTAAAATTGGCACAGGTTGGAGTGCCTTTGGCTTGGGGATCATTTCAGAGCCTGTGAAGAAGAAACAGTGTTCCCACTGCTGGTCACTGATTGAGGACTTCAGACTATATTTATTTAAAAGGAAAGATTGTTCCATTTTTTACTTGGGAGGCTGTAAGGACTGTGTTTGTAGTTTTTCTCAAAGGAATTGATTGCATTGAATATTTTAGTAGGTTAAGATAGTTTTTAACCACCTAATTTCTCATCTTTTAGCAGTTAGTTAATAAATGTGACAATGCAGTCATTTAGGGGAGTAAAATGGAGGCGCTCTGTAAGTGACTATGATGAAGAGTTTCCTGAAGGGATTAGTTGAGTGAAGTTTTTGCAGATGTAAGCTTTGTGAGCTGCCAGTTAAAGAGATGGGAAACTTCAGTTGGAGATGCAAGGTCATTCAGTTGGCAAAGCTTACATAGAAAGGCGCGGCTGTCCGCAGGAAATCAGAAGTAGTAATTTTGGCTAGAGAGAGTAGCATGAACTAAGAAATAGCATGAAAATTGACAAGTTAAGGTAATATTGGAAAGTAGAATTAAAGTTTTCTATTCCTGATGTGGATATGGCTCTTAAGTCCAAACTCATTTTTGGAGTTTCTTACCTTTGTGCTATGCCCCTCCCCTCAAGACGCACCCCTCCCCCACACACGCAGAGATTAGATGAGGCAGCATTAAAATGGCAACACAGCGCAGAAGGAAGAAAACCAGAAGAAAGAGTGAGCAGGCCTGGTTTTGGCATTAGCTGTCTGACTTGAACAAGTTGTTTAAAATGCATCAATTTGACGGACCTGGAGCAGTTACTGTCTGCTGCTTAGGTTTCAGTGCAGATGCAAGAATAAAGGGACCTCGCTCACGCTTTCTGTCTGATTTGCAGCCAAGATTGAAAGGGGGAATACAAAAAAAAATTTTTTAATGGAGTTTTAACAATTCAAATTACCTTGTAAACAATTGAAGAGCCAGCTTTACTTCAAAATAAGACTCTAAAATAAAAGGGCTTTTAAAAATGTTGCTTAAGACCCAGCAGATTAAATTTGGATTAATTAGAAATTTAATCAGCTAAAAGAGAGTTTTTGTTTTGATTTTTCTGCCATAAGTCTTTGGGAAGCCTATAAATTCGGCTTTAGAGTATTAATGGTCTCTTTTCCAACTGCGTATTCCTGCTAATTTGTACAAATGCCGATAATGTCACATTGTAGAAACTTGAAACTTTCACATTGTTTTCTTGAGTATAGCTCTACTATAATGAGTAATCTGATGGAAGTCTATTCTGCAAGACCTAGAAATAAAGCAGTTGAAACTAGTATATTGATTTAGTAACTTGTTGTATTGAATATGAGGAGAATGGGTAAATGAAAAAAAGTAGTAGTGTCCAGAAAGAAGGGGTTAGAATACAGTTACCTGGGGCCTGTTCTTCAAATTCCTGACTCTGAATAGTGAGGGGCTCAGAAATACTTATTTAAAAAACAAAGCAACACTAGTGGTTATAATTAGAAGCCAAAACTGGGATTCACATAATTCTAGTCATGAACACCTACCTCTGAGTGCTATGAATTTATTTCAGGAATGTTAGGAAAGCCGAGGTAGCCTTTTTAAGCTATGGCGGTGGATTTGTAAAGCTTCTTACTCCCAGAGCAGTAGTGCCATTAGATTGTAGAATTACAGGGGACATTGGGGATTACCTAATACAGAAGCCAAAAAACTATGGTCCATGGACCAGACCTGGCCCTCCACCTGTATTTTTTGGGGACATAGTCATATTCATTTGTATCATCTCTGGCTCTATCTGACCCCTTACTGGAAAAGTTGGGTGGTTTTTGAATAGAACAGACCTATCATTTTATAGATGTAGAAATAAGATGTAGAAAAAAGATGAGTGAAATATTCTGAGACTACACAGGTGATGAGTGGTCAGAGTGCAAATTCAGTTTAGCTCTTTTTCCTGCTTTTATTCCATTATTTTTTGGTCAAGGGACTGATATCTGGGTGAAGGCAGAAAATAGATTTGTGGTACAGAATTTTGTTTATAAGTTTATTATTATAAAAAACAGCATTGGGTTAGTAAATGGCCCATCAGGTATTAGATAACATGGCTGTACAAAAACCTTCTTTTTTTTTAATCCACACCCAAGGACATGCTCAGAGAGAGAGAGGGACAGAAAGGAGGTGGGGGAGAAACATCAGTGTGAGAGAGAAACATTGATCAGTTGCCTTCCGTATGTGCTCCAACCGGGGATTGAACCCGAAACCCAAGTATGTGCCCTGACTGGAAACCAGCCGGCAACCTTTCAGTGCGCAGGACGACACTCAGCCAACTGAATCACTCTGGCCGGGCAAAAACCTTTTTAATTTGAGTTGGGGGAAGAATTTGGTTGTAGTCTGTTCTTTTTCCTGAGTACAAATCTTTGGTTTGATCTGCCAAGCGATTTGATAACAAAAGACTTTTTTGTTGCCTGTGCAGCCAAATGGACGGACTGTTGAAGTGGCTGAGGAGGAGGTTGTCCGAACTCCTCGAAGTGTAACAGCAAAGCAGCCGTTAGAGACAGATAAGAAAAATGAAAAGGTAAGTTTGGGAGCATATAAAATTAGAGGCAAGGCTCTTAATAGAGAGTGACATGTAAAAACGATGCTTTTCTGTTTCACATAATTGTACATACACCCCCAACCCCATTCAAGGAAAACCAAAGATCTAAATTTATCATAGTGGATAGATGGATGGATGGGTGGTAAAGGTTCCAGATATGTAATGTACCTCTTATTTGAAAACAAAATTGTATTACCTTTGTTAATAGTGCATTTCTGGTACTAAAAAGCTTAGAAAAATTGTCCTATGGTATTGTGTTAGATTTCTGTTGTGACATGGTTTGACTTTTTTAACAAAGGAAAATGCTCTATACTCAGGTCAATATTACAGTGTTTGGATGTGCACTCATAAGTTTTCAGATAAGACAATCTAACAAATCCTGGGCTTTTATTTATTTTCCACTTGCCAGTATTAGAACTGACCCATTTTATTTGACTTAATTTAGTTTGTAAATAAACAAAATATACAAGAATCTGTTAACAGTGTTTCCTTCTGTTGTGGAAGAGAGAGGTTCCATTTAATTCCTTTCTGTACTCCCCCTCTCCTTTTTTTAAACCCCGTGCATACATAACTCTTTTTCAGGAAAAACAAACCAAAAAAAAAAAAACAATCACAGATAGGTAACTGTTTTCAAGGAACCAGGGTGCAGCAGCTCCAGCTCTAGAATAATGAATGAAATGGTTGCTACAGTTTCTTATTGCTTGCAGTTCAACACATCTGAAGAACTGGTGAAATAATTCTCCCCCTGTAACCCAGTAAAATTGGCCTACGGCTCAGATAGTTGCAGGTAGGGTGGCTTAATATGAAGGATTGTTGTGGGAAAGAACTAAATTTATGTCTGACTTTGTCTTTGGGAGAAAAATAAATAGTAAATGACTATCAACAAATAAGCATACAATTTAGGGGTTGTGACTTTATACTGTGAAAGGTTTATATGCTTCCGATAGACTTCTACTTCTCCCATTTAGTGTTTCTTGTTTCTGGGCTTTGTCTCCACTAGTGAGTATCTGTACTTACCCCTGCTTCCACTTCCTGAATTATTCTGAAAAATTTGTAGTTGGAATAATTAATGAACTACCGTTGATCTCTTGATTGATTAATCATATATCAGATTGGGTGTATCAGGATGTAAAAATACAGTTTGAGGTTTATAATTATTCTGAAATTTCTTGTGATAGAAAATAATTATATCAGTCGATATATAGCAGGCATTATGTAAGGTGAGGTTTGTGTCTTCCTGTGAATATATTTACATGTATCTGGTAGGGACAACTTATTGAGCACTTACTGGGTGTACTTTTAAGACTTTATAGGATAGTTATACACATTACTTTATCTTCACAAGAGCGCTGAGGAGGCGGTGTTATACTATCTACCAGTAAGGCACCTGAGGCTTAAGTTACTTAAGCTATTAAAAGTACAGTCCCTTCTAACCCAAACCCATCTGACTAAAAAGTGTGTGCTTTTTACTGCTCTATTTCTGATCCTTTCACAACCTGCCAGGCAGATAGGAATAGCCAGTTTTGCAGATATGGGCTCTGAAGTGTAGAAGGATTTTGTGATTTCACTAGTTTCATACAGTGTCTGAACTAGGATTTGAACCTGGTTCATTCTAATACAAAAGCCCAGGCACTTTTTAATCATTTGACAGTACCTTCTCACGATTGCTGTTGCTCTTTCAGTGCAAAGCTGCTACTTTGGGTTTGTTGCCTATTTGATTTCACTTTTTGCATAATAATAAATGCTACAGCTCATGGCTAGTGTTTCTGTTTGCCATCTTGCGTCTTGAATTTATGCTTTTTAATTTGGTTCAGTCTAAGTGAGACTCATTTCAGGTAGTTTTTTATGCTATTGCACTGTATTGTTTTTGTATGTTTAAAATAAGTGAGATATCTAGACTTCTTTTTTTTTTTTTGTAAACAAACATCTTAGATCTACTCACTCACCTTAATACACATTGTATATTTGTTTTTCTCTTAGAGCCAAATATTGGGCACTTTGAGGAGTACAGTTTGCCCAGTTAGTAATTGCACTGTAGGCTGTGATAGTGAATACCTTGCCCTGTCAGTCAAGTCAGCCTCATAGGTAAAACATCTGAAAACTACATATGACAAGAGTTATAGATCTCAGGTCTATAAAGGTCTTTATTTGGTTATGAAGGTCGATGCTTCATTGATAACTAGTCTCTGGTAGAGTACACATCACATAGGACCATGATCCAGGCTGAATGCATTGTGTTACTAGATGCTGAAGGGAATAGAGAAATGTAAGATACACTTACCCTCAGAGAGATTACAGTCTAGTTAAGGAAAGGCAAGCACACAGGGAGGGATCAGATAACAAGGCATTGAGTGTCAGGTATTCAGAGGAGTTAGATTATCCGGTCTGAGTATCCTGAAGATTGACTTAATTGGACTCTTAAGGATGGGGATAGTATTGCAATAAGTAGGAGGAAGACCAGTTTTGACAGGAGAGAGAAACAAATGAAAACAATCAGACATTATTTAGCTGAAACAAAAGAACATGTTCAGACACACTCAAGGGAGAGCCCTAGACAAGTTTGACTGCTCAGGGTGGAGTGGAGATAGATAAAAATTTAGATAAGATTGGGTGTATCAGGATGTAAAACCGGTGCAACACTTATGATTAACAAATTATTCGTGCATCAATGATTGGAAGGTTTTGAGATAAAAGTGTAAAAATAGTAACAGAAACAACAGAAGCAAAAATGTATAAAATTTGGTCTCCATAAGGTTGTCCAGTAGATATAACCCACATAAACAAAGGTTCTTTGACATCCTCAATATGTTTTAAGAGCATAAAAGAGTATCTATCCTATGACCAAGAAATTTGAGAACCACTGCTCTAGGAGAGATCGGTATTTAGAAGACCAAAGACAAAATTATCTGAGGCAGCGTAGATTTTAAACACGCCTAAGTGATAGCAGCTCTTAGCAAAATAGAGAATACCTGCGTTCAGAGAGCTTACATACGTTTGTGTTGTACCTTCCATAATGCAGTCCAGAAACTGTAGTTTTAAAATCAAGAACCGGTGAACCATGATCTGATCTGCTGGCCATTCTGGCTCTCTGCCTATTTTTTAAAAAATTAAATTAAATTTATTTTTTCCATCACCATTTACTGCCTCTATGCCCTCTTCCTCCTCCTCCCACCCCTCCACCCACAATCACCACACTGTTGTCCATGTCCATGAGTTTTTACTTTTTTTTCTTTTTTGCTCAATCCCTCCCCCCTTCCAACACTCACTCCCTCGCCAGAGCTGTCTGCCTGCTCACTACCTATAAGTCTGTCTCTATTACGCTTGGTAGTTCAGTTTGTTCATTATATTCCACATATGAGTGAAGTCATATGGGACTTGTCTTTCTCTTCCTATGCTTATTTCACTTTGCATAATAATCTCCAGGTCCATCCATGCTGTCGCAAAGGATAAAATTTCTTTTACATGTCACTTGAGAATATTTGCAAGTAGTTTATTAATAGGAAAAGCAGTTAGCTGTCATTTATGGCTTACCCATAAAAAGGACTTATGAAGATACAATCTCTTTTTAGTTGTAAACTTAACTTGAAGGTAGTATACAACAATAGGTGCGTAGCTAATCTCAATAAATAGTTAAATGAGTGAATACAAAGTATAAATAAAATCACTGTTTTATGAATATTAATTCTCTCCTGGAAACACTTATCTGAATATAGAAATCATGGCCTTAGAAGTTTATTAGCAAGCTTCTAGAAGGAGAAAATATTAGCAGAAGGGAGTTGGCAGGCTGTTGGAAAATGTCCATATCTTGTGTATGTTTTCTTAAATGAATTACTAAACATTTACTATAGGTGGGACACAGGTAGGCTTACCATTGTGAGTATACAAAACAGTTTATTTTTGTATTATTCTTTATTAATTATTTCCATATGAACAACTGAAACCTACTTTTACCCCATCCTGTATATATGAATTCTAGGTATTTTCACATTGCTTTGAAACTGACAAAATATTACCTACCTTGTACAGTCAACTCATTAATTTATTATATATAGGTGTTTCAGCAGTCTGCTTTATGAAACCCAACACCAGTAATCAGTGTATCATTTTTCTTCTGAACACTAGCAATAGGGTTTTACTTTAGTGCTGTAAAAACACCAAATTAGTACTTTATTTGTGATTTACGTTAGGATAGCATGATGTCTAAGGGCACAGACTTCAGAGCCAGATAAACCTGTTTCCAAATTTAACTCTGCCATTTACTAACTTAGTGTGACCCAGAACAGCCTATTTAACATTTAACATCTCTAAGTCTTCATTTTTTCATCTTTAAAATAGGAATAATACCTTCTCCATTGAGTTTTTTAAGGAATAAATAAAATAAGTGTAAAGAACTTAGCATGTAGTAACCACTCAATAAATGGTAACCTTGTATTACTGACATTTTAGTATGTTAAGTTTTTTTAACCAAACATTAATTTTTTTGGTTGTCAGTGTCATACATTTATTATGTACTTTACTGACTCCTACCTTTTCAAAAACATGAAATATTAAGTAACATTTTATTTTACTTTCAGTCAAAGAAAAATAAGAAGAAATCAAAGTCAGATGCTAAAGCAGCACAAAGCAGTTCACGCCATGATGGAAAGGAAGTTGATGAAGGTACTTGAACAAGTGAAAGGACTATAGAAAAGAATTTAATCTTTTTTACCAAGGTGCATTATATCAAAGCTGCATTTGTTTAGCTTAATCTTGTATCTAGCTCTTCTTTTTAATAACTGTAGATCTTAATGTACAGATCTGTGACATTGTTAGGAAACACCCTTTTAATCTAAATTATTTAAATATCTAACAGTTTCCTAAAAGGAACTGCCTTGAAACTTAAGGTTTAGCTCAGTATCTTGAGCAATTGAAAAGCCATATGTTTTGTCTTTGTGTTCTAGAAATATGGTTTGGACTTTTCCTCATTGTTCTTAAATATGCTATCCCTAGAAGGCTGTGTACAAAATTTTTGAGTAAGCCATTTATTGTTATCACCTAATAAACCCACTTATTAGTAATTATGTATCACACTCTCCTGTCTGTATAATTAAGCAAAAGAAAGATAAACAAGATGACTTCTGTGTCATTTTTCTTAAACCATAGGTGATAGATTTGATAAAAATTATGAGAATAATGTCAGTTAGCAGCCTAAAACAATATAATGAGATTAGAATAAATCTTAGGATAAATAAACATAATCAGCACTCTTGGTTTTTAGTTTAATATCTAAATTTAACATGCTATTTTGTGTGCATGGCTCCATCCTCTCCCCCCCAAAAAAGACAACATTTTGTTTTCCCCTTACTAACTTTTTTTTTCTGGGGCTATGTCAGGAGCCTGGGAAACTAAAATTAGTCACAGAGAGAAACGACAACAACGTAAACGTGATAAGGTGCAGACTGATTCGGGTTCACTGGATTCAACTATCCCTGGGATAGAAAGTACCATCACAGTTACCACCGAGCAACTTACAACTGCATCATTTCCTGTTGGTTCCAAGAAGAATAAAGGTATATTAGTGGAACATAAGAGTGATATATCAAACCCAGCTCCTTTTAATCTGATGTACAAGATATCATTACATCAAAATCTGGTTATTTTGTACTCATTACATCACTGTGCCGATACACCCCTCTGTGAGAGCGTTGCGGACACGTGTTGGTTTGCCCGATACCAGCAGTGGTTACTTGTTGCATACTGCCTGATGAATGGCCTGTTAAAATGGCCTTGAGTCACATGAGAAAATGATGTTACTTCTTTTTTCTCCTGTGTATCGTTTTGCCCCAGCTCTCTTGCATCTCCATTTCTTATAGTGGACAGTACATTCAGTGCAGTTATTTGTCATCATTCTGCATGTGAGTGCGTTCACTCCAAGATGAAACAAGCACGTTCTGGTAGTGCGGGTTCTGTCTGGATTTCTTACCACCTGATGTTTGAGAATACCATGGGTGTTTGATGAAGCTAGACTGGAACTTCTGAGGTTATTGACCTAATGTTCTTTCCAAGTATCTCCAGTGTTCACATTTGCAGTTCTGATGCTTCTTGGTAGCCCTTTACGTTGCCATCATTTTACCCCGGAGATGTCAGTCTGCAGAGGGACACATGTTCAGCTTGCTTCAAGGCACTGACTTCCCTTCTTCACCTTTTTATCAGTTGCCTCCCCACCCCACACTTGTCTCCAGACTGCTTTCGTAGGCTTGTTACCTTTTACTTTTTTTTGCTTGATGACTTGGAGTTTTGCTTTGGTACAGAAGTGATGTCTACTTACCCACTTTCACTGTTACATGTTAGCCACAGTTTAGTGTTTGTGTTGGTCACCCTTTTTTGGTTGTCTCATGCATGCCTTCCTGGCTAGGACAGTCCTGTGTCATGCTGGGTTTTTAATACATTGTGATCATTATGCTTTTTAGTTTCAGAGAAATAGTATTTTTGTTAAAACATGTGTTTTCACCTCTTGCCACATTTCCTAAGTCCTGGTCCCAAATACTAACAAAGTTATCTAGTTGATGGGTTTGCCACCAGGTTTTTTGAAATGGAAGTTGGTATTGTGGTGGCAGAATGAGGTGACAAAGTGGAATCCAGTTACAGAGCCCAGTTCTCCAGCTCCCACTCAAAAGGATCTTGATTAACCATTATAGAACAGCAGGCTCTATTTGCTTGGGCAGTTTCCAGGTCCTTTGTTGACAATTTTAGTTGACTCAGAATATGGAAACTAAAGAACTCAATTCCTTAAGGAAATGTGAAATACGTTGTGAGTAAAAATGGCTCTTTTCCGGTGAAAGAATTTAATGTTTGAAAGAGCAATTTATTATAAATAGTTAGAAAATTAATTTGTATGTTACTCCTAATTTAATATGCATAGTGGTCTATTTAGTATTAAATAAATTTTATTTCTATTTCAACCAGGTGAATCTCATCTAAATGTTCAAGTTAGCAACTTTAAGTCTGGAAAAGGAGATTCTACACTTCAGGGTGAGAGAAATTACATGTAACTTAATATGAAGGCTCATCAAAGTAGGAACTTACGTACATGTCTCTTTCCTTGGATGAATGACACAGAAGGGGGGGGCTTAATGATTTTTTTAAAAAATATATCTTTATTGATTTCAGAGAGAGGAAGGGAGAGGGAGAGAGAGATAGAAACATCAATGATGAGTCATTGATCGGCTGCCTCCTGCACGCCCCCTGCTGGGGATCGAGCCCGCAACCCGGGTTTATGCCCTGACCGGGAATCGAACAGAGGTCTCCTGGATTGTAGGTCAATGCTCAACCGCTAAGCCACGCTGGCTGGGCAGCTTAATGATTTTTAATTACTAAAGTAACATAATCACAGTCTCGAGATTTTGGAAAATAGATAAAAAGTAAAATCACTCCCATTTTTAACAGTCTTTGGTATGTTCTAGTTGTTTCCCCTTCTCCATATGTAAAATCATTCTTTTTGTAATAGTTTACATGCAGTTTTGATTCTTGCTTGCCTCATTTAAGCCAATGGAGAAAAGGATGTTTGGGGGACCTAGGGGGGGACTTGGGTTTAATAAAGGCATATAGAGGGTAAAAGACTTTTCTACTGCTTGTTAAGAAAAAAGCCTTAATACCTATAACCTTTTAAACTGCTTCCTTAACACTATCAAATATTTTACAATAAGTGGCATATAGGCTAAAGTTACAGTGCTTCACAAATAAAAAATATATTTTATTTACTCGTTTATGATAAAGATTGAATTAAATAGAGTGGTACACCTTACCTAAAAACTAAAGTGTTGTAGTACAACTTAAATTCAGGAATGAAAAGGCACCTTCTCCTTGTAGGCTTGTTCTTAACATTGTCAGCTTTCTCATTCTTGTGGTTCTGAATCCTGATTGCACATTACAGTCATCTAGGATGCTTAGAAAAGCAGCATACATGTATATAAAAAGGGACATGGACTTGTGTTCGCACACACACACCTATGTGCCTTTATATATACATACAGATACATATGCACATACAACTGCATACAAATATATGTGCACATAAATACTAATGTCTGGGTTCCACCCCTAGTGACTGATTTTAATTCATCTGGGCTGAGGCTCAAGTGTCTACTTTAAAGAAAATTTTCATATAACAAAAAAGTCTAGGAGCAGGCTGGGTATAATATGAGGTTACTTTCATTTCTAATAAGCACTATTGCCAATAAACCTCTTCTGTGCGTGAAGAAAAAAAGAAAGAAAATTTTCAGATGATTTTAAGGTGAGCCAGGTTTTAGAATTACTGCCTTATACATATTATAGGGAAGTATTTAAGTAACTGACCTGTAACTAAGGCAAGGCTTTTGTATTTTGGTGGGTAAGCACTCCGAGTACACCACACTGTCTTGTTGTCCAGGTGGTTCTGTGGCACTTCCTCTGAACAGCTCATTCTGCTGTTGAAAACATTAGTGAATATATATTAAGTTCAAACCCACCCTTAGTTTTTAAATTAAAAGTTCATGATGGTCATGTCACTGTTTAAATTCTTTATTTTTATCTTTCGAGCCCAGGCTATTTAGAGGACAGTATGGGGAAATAATGAGTGATAAATATAAACTGAGCAATCCTAGAAATTTGAAAATATCCAGTTTTAATAAGGAGTCATGTACTCGTTTTTAATCTTTATTTTCTCTCTCTAAGTTTCTTCAGGATTGAATGAAAACCTCACTGTAAATGGAGGAGGCTGGAATGAAAAGCCTGTAAAACTCTCCTCACCGATGAGTGCCGGTGAGGAGAAGTGGAACTCTGTCTCACCCACTGCTGCTGGCAAGAGGAAAGCGGAGCCATCCGCCTGGGGTCAAGACACGGGGGATGCTAATACGAACGGAAAAGACTGGGGAAGGAGCTGGAGTGACCGTTCAATATTTTCTGGCATCGGTAAGAAATGTTAGAAAATTTTAAATTCATTTAAAATTGTTTACCTGGTACATTGTGATTTTTCCAGGAATGAAAAAAGATCCATGAGTAAAAAAATGAGTAATGCCGTACAGAAATAATAGTAATAACCAACTCATCGCAGGTGCTTCATGTGGAGCAGAGTGGAAACTGAGTGAAGAACAACATTATCGTTCGTCTTGACCTGGTGCTTTCACATATGTGATCACACGTGGTCACCCTTGTGACTAACTGGTATAATTGTATTTTAATGATGTGATAAGTGTGATGAGTGAGCAATCTTTTTGATTAATTTCAGTAGTTTATTGAGTTTAAGTAAAAATAGTAAATGGAAATGCACTTTATAGTATCCATTTATATACCGTTTTACTGTTTGTAAAATGCCTATTTTTAACTAATTTTTCCCCTGGGCTTAAAAGACAAAGATCAGTAGTTTCAGAACTTTTTTCTGTTGAGAGCCATCGAGTTAAAAGCAATTTAATTTCGGGGGTGGGGGTGGGGGGGTGGGTGGGTGTGTGTGTGTGTGTATTATAGAAGAGAAATCCATGTTGAGTATGGAAAACTGCAGCAAGAGAAGGAAAAGCCCAGTGTTACCAAACCACCCAGTGCCAGCCACTGTCATTTTAATCTCTTTATGGCCTTTTTTTTTTACCTGTATACAGTTTTCCTTTTACAAAATCCAAATCAGAGAGGCATTTTTATGTTCCACCTCCCACTTAACATTATAACAAACATTTTCCATTTTGTAAGTGTTTTCTATTTAATGGCCCTATAATGTATAAGCATAGCAAAAATTACTAACTACTTCCAAGTTGTTGGAGAAATGACTTTTCTATTTTTTCAGCCATTATAAATCATACTGCATTGAATATAGTTGTTTTGGGATCATTTCTTTAGGATAGATTCTTGGGATTGATATTACATTAAAAGGAACATGAATGTTTACAATGCTACATGACGTGTCAATGCATTTTCTAAGGAGTTCTAATTTATCAGCACCAGTATGAGTGCCATTTGTCATATGCTGACTAAGGGTGGGTATTCTTAGTTTTAAAAATCTTTTCTAATTGATAAGCAAAAAGTATATAAATTGTTTTGGTTAACTTTTTTAAAAATTAGTAATGAGGTTGAGTGTTTTTCACAACTTACCTTATCATGCCTATTTCTTCTATGAATTGTCTATTCATGTTCTTTGCCCATTTGTCTAATGGCTTCTTAGTGTGTTTTTTATTAAGATGTAATTCCTATGCATCAGAGATATAATTTTTTCTGTTGTGCTTGTCAGGTAATTTTTGTTAGCATATTCCTTTTAGTTCAAGAAGAAAAAACTTTCTTCCTATGTTATTTGCTTTTCCCATCACTTTTAAGCTTAGAAAGACTCATGTTGACTAATGTCTCCAAGAAGCAAACTTTAGATCATTTACTAATACTGTTCTTAAGCTTGTTCTCCCCTTCTCCCCCTGCAATGTCCAAAAATTGTTTAAAAATATCAAAATTTGGAAGAAGAGATAATCCCTAAATGCCCAGCCTTGTTTCAGCAGTGGAAAAAGCATAAACTTCTATGCTGTAGAGCATCCTTTTACATTTAATAAAGAAATGGTCGTTTTACCAAGTAATGTTAAGAACTGTGACCTATTTGCAACTTACTTACAAAAGCTTTATAGCCTTTTCGTAATTAGGACATAAACTAGATGGTACATGCTTAACATTGCTACAGATAAAATTAAGCAGCAGATTAGAGTTCCTGCCTAGGTGGATCAGGACCTGTGTTGAAACTGAAAGAGAACTATAAAACTGGGTTTGCTGTGAGTCACTGAGAAGAGTCAGGTGTGACTGGCATCATAGGTGTACATGCTCCTTAAAATATTCATATGTAAGTAAGAAATCTCTTGGAAATGTTGAGAAGATAGCATGGTGTATTGGAATGAGCATGTACTACTTCAAAGTGATCAATTTGGTATGAATCCCTGTTCTTCCACGTACTGACTTTTATGGAAATAAGGCTAGTTATTTAACCTCCTGTATGAACCTCATATTTAAGTACTTGTGAGGATTTGCTAAATGAATGTCAAGTACCAAGTTCAGTGCGTGTCCCAAAGTGGTAGCTTAATTGTGGTAGGTAATAAGGTAGCTTGCAATGGTAGAAAGAGCATAATAGGCTTTGAAAATTGGCCTAAGCTCCAGTCTTGGTTCAGCTGTTTTCTTGCTATCAGCAAGTTACTTAACTACTCTGAAACTTTGCTGGCAGGGTTGCCCTAGATTAAAAGGGGGTCAATGTAAAAAGCCCAGTACATAGTAGACAATCAGTAAATAGTGGCTATTGCTATATTAAGTGGTTCTAATTTTGGAGGTTATTTAATATTGTTATCATAGTTTTAAATCTGTACATATCTTTCAAGTTTCATTGCAAATTGAAGGTTCCAAGTGACGTTCTTTATTTTAACAGCTGCTTGGTCTAGTGTGGATAGGGGAATGAATACCTCTGAACAGAATTCTGCTTCTTTTGCATCTCTCACACTTAACTCTGCTGTTTCTGGTATGTGAAAACAGTCTTTCATTTAGTTAACAAAAAATTTCTGTTTAAATTCATTCTAGCTCTTGCTATTTGAAAAAATAATCAGTGTCAAGTACTGCTATCAATATAATAATAGATATATAATATAAGTGACAGAGGTTTAACAAAAGGGCAAGAAAGACCTAAATTCTTAATCTACAAATGACTGAGTTCCTTTCCACTGTAGTGAACATAAGAAGGTTCTGTGGCCTAACATAGCTGGAAGTGCTTTGGCACACAGGCAAGTACAGATGGAAGGCCTTTCTTTCAGGGTCAGGATGCTCTGCTGTTACTAGTGTACTCCTGCCATACTTCTACTTGCAGTTTGGCATTTTGTTTCTATTTGCCCTTATTCATCATAAGTTTATAGTGAAGCCTTTCAGATTATACGGATCCTCAAATAAAAACTGTACTCTGAGAATATGTTGATTAGAAAGTATGTTATCACTAATAAACTTCTATAAATTCAGCATAACTTAAGTGGATATGCCTTTTATTAATCATATGAGAGCTGTATGTCCTTAACAAATATTACTTAAACATGGGAGATGTTTAGTTTGTAATGCTTGGTTGGTGTTGGAATTCATGTATCCCCTGTACTAATTCTGTAGTCCCACAGTGTCCAGAGTCACTATTCTAGAACAGGGGTCAGCAAACATTTTCTGTAAAGGGCCCAGAGGCTTTGTGAGCCCTACTATCTCTGTTGCAACTACTGAATTGTGCCATTGTAACAGGAAAGCAGCCAGAAATGATAAACGGAGAAGTGTATCTGGTTCTGAAATACTTTTTTTTTTTCTTCAACCACCTAAAAATGTGATGCTAGCTCATAGGGTGTACAAAAGAAGGGGTGGCTGGATTTGGACTATGGGTAATAGTTTGCCAATCCTTGGTCTCATCGAATACATTTCACTTCCAGAGGTACAAGTTAATTGCTTCCTTCATTTGGTGACTTTGTACAACAGAGATGCTATCCTTTTTATATAGTCAGAGAAAGTAGCATGGGCTGCTAAAGAAATAGCAACAGTGTTAACCTACTATAGTGTCTCTAAGTGGTTCATGTGCTAATTATATATGAATTTTATAGTGTTACTCTGTTAAAATTTACATAAAAATGTGTATAACTAGTTTGAATATATTAATAACATGCTAGTAAAGTTAGCTATAACAGTGTGAAAATTTGTTAGTAAGGACTTTGATCAGAGGAAGTAATTGTGTCTTTTATACTAACAGGTATTTTTCTTAACCAGTTCTTTTTATCAGTGGCTCTGAATCCAAAGTGAGTATCAGAGTCACCTAAGGATTCTGATGCGTATGGAAATTCTTATTCAAAGGCCTGGGGTGTATATATCCTTGATGGAGAGTGTTTGTAGTCTGAAATGAATTTATGGTTAAAGAGCAAGGATTTTGACCTGGCACCTGGCACCCATGAATTTATATGTCCCTAAAACTGTTTGCAAGTTTTTGTGTAAGTTCTAGACAGTAGTCTACCACAGCTTTTATCAGATTCCTAAGGGATTATATGACCCCCACCCCCTACCTCTTCTCCACCCTCCCCCCCCAAAAAAAGTAAAAACAGAAAAAACTTAGAATACAGTTGACCCTTGAACAATTTGGGAGTTAAGGACACTGACACTATCCCCCCAGTTGAAAATTCGCATGTGACTTGACTCCCCCAAAACTTGCCCACTAATAGCCTACTGTTGACTGGAAGCCTTACTGAAAACATAAATACTTTGTTAACACATATTTTGTATGTTATATATATATTATATACTGTAGTCTTACAATAAAGTAAGCTAGAGGAAAGAAAATTATTAAAATCATAAGAAAGAAAATATTTACAGAATTTTACTGAAAAAAAAATTCATGAATAAGTGGACCCACGTCATTCAAGCCCATATTGTTCAAGGGTCAACTGTATATTCTCTTCCCATTAGATGCCCCTGAATTCAACTTGGTCTAAACCAGCAGCATAACTCTCTTATCTCTTTGGCTTCTCATTCCCTCAACTCTCTAGAATAATCATCTGTCTCTTTCTTCTCTAACTTTTCTTTAGGCAGAAAGCTCTAGCAAACTCAGACATTTTCTAGGTCTCTCCTTCAGGGTTCTAAGGACATAGGCTACCCTGAAACACCCAGGATTTCTTTTGTGCTTGGTTATTTTCAACTGAGAAGAGAGAGAAAATTTTTTTGACCTTTTGAAATGTATAAATAACTAGTTTGAAGAATATATTATGAAAACACTAATAGATTGGTACTAGGGAAAAATATATTTCTGATTAGTGAATTAGATCAAGTGATTATGCTTAATCTAAAATGACCCTTAATTTTACTTTTCCTTTATCTTAACTCTTATAATGTCTGAGTTTTTTCTTTTAGGAGAAATAAAAAAAAAAAAATTAAGTCCGTATGCAAAGTATAGAACTATTGTTATGAAACATCGTTAGAAAATTCCATTTTTAATTTTATTGCATTCGTTTTCATTTAAGGGTCTACCGCTGAGCCAGTTTCTCAGGCTACCACTTCTGATTATCAGTGGGATGTTAGCCGTAATCAGCCCTATATCGATGATGAATGGTCTGGGTTAAGTATGTCCTTTTAAAAATTTATCAGTTTTTGGGGGGTTTCTGTTTGTTTTTTGTTTCTTTTTCAGAATTTTCTTTCTAGCTTCCTGAATTCATGCTTTATGTTTTAATTTAATCCTACTTTTTCACCTTTTAGGTCACAGTAATATAATTTAATACCAAGTATACTACTTGTAAAATGATTATTGAATACCTGTAAAATTAAACCTAAATTCGCTTTTTATGGTTGAGATGATATTTAAACATGAAGTTTTCTTATAGCTGCTTGAGTTTTTCAGATTTTGTTTTAGATGAATGTTCTAGAATATGCAGGAGTGGCTGAATTTGTGAGGCGTACAAGGTTTTTTATTGGTAGAAAAACCATTTGTTTAGCCTAATTTCTAATAGAAGTATAAAAAGGTTAAAGGCAAGAGTTATTAAAAAAAAAAAAAGAGAGAGGAAGGGAAAAATACTATGGGTTTTATGTTCAGAAAGCTCATACCATCTTTTTATTATTATTAGATTTTTTTTTTCCCCTTCAACTCCAAACCTCAGAATTTACCCCTTTCTCAGAATTTTTATGGCACATTATTTTTTTATTTATTTAGCATTTACCTTTTAGAATTTTCTACCATTTTGGCCTTTATAAATTTTTTCTTTTAAAGAATATGTTTTGTTTCTTCAAGTAGAGTTGAAACTCTGAAGATAGGAACTCTTCCTCTTTTATCCTCAGTACTTAGAGCAGCGCTTTTTACGCGGTTGTTCAGTAGTGATGATGATAAAAGCAAGCGGCCATGTGCCATGCCCTGCTGTGAGTCTTACAATTACTGTTAATTTAATGCTTGTAACAGTTCCATGAGGTGGGTGTTAACACGTCTTTTCCATACTTACCATATTAAGAAATGGAGGCAAAGAAAAGTTACTAACTTTCCCCAGGCCACACAGTTACAGTTAAGTGGAGGAGATGATAGTAGCAAACTTTGGTGGCCTGGCTCCAGAGTTCATGCTTTTAACTACTACGTGGTATAGTCTTGGTGATGATTGTGATCATGAAGGTATGTTTGAAACAGCACAAGGGTTTGTCTGTACACTGATTAGTCTCCATTATAGATTAGTTGAAGCACAATTCTTAGAGATTAAGGGAGATGGCGTTGGAAAGGTAGATTAGGGAGGACCATATTGTGAAAAGCCTTGAATTGCTGACTAAAGATGAGGAAGCCGGGGGTTGGAGTTACTAGTTTAGAACATGTATCCTAGTTCTAGTCCTGACTTGAAGATATAGTACCTTATGTGGCTTGGACTGTGTCACTTATCCTGGAATCTAGATTAATTGAGTTGTAAAATGGAGCAAGTAATCTGTCATGTCTACTTCCATAGATTATTGAGAGGTTTTAATGAGGTATTGAATGAAAATGAAAGCTCTTTGTAAATTATAAAGTTCTTATAAATCCAAGTTATTACAAAGATGGGAAGCACTGTTTTTGGAAAATATAGTCTATCTGTATTTTGGGAAGAATGATCAGGTATGTGCCAAATAGAATTGAGGAGTGATTTTAAAAACAATAGGCATGATTGTAAGAAAGTAGCAGTGTGGTGTCTTGGGCAGCTGTGGTTTGA
This sequence comes from Miniopterus natalensis, assembly GCF_054644295.1. Classification (NCBI taxonomy): domain Eukaryota; kingdom Metazoa; phylum Chordata; class Mammalia; order Chiroptera; family Miniopteridae; genus Miniopterus; species Miniopterus natalensis. The sequence goes on from NC_142096.1 coordinate 5,055,799, forward strand.
GGCTGAGGAAAACTGAGCAAACAAGGGTCTGGGCTTCTCAACTTGGGTAGAACAGCTCCTCTTTCATCTCTTGAAGAATTCTTGTAATATGAGAAATATAATTGGCTGCTAAAATAAAAGACTGAAAAAACATATATCCACATGGCTCTGTACTTAAAGTAATAAGTTTCAGGAGCACCACCTTTCTCAAGCGTGTAATGCTGATTTGGCAGTCTTTTAAGTCCAAAGTTACTCTCTAAACCTCATTTCCTCTGAATTTCATTTTGTGTGTTATCATCTTTAATGTGGCTAATTTCGGTACTCCGTGAATTTACATGTTCCTTCTAAATTTGTAGAGGGCATGATTTAGTATTTGAGATTACTAATCCACAAAGTGTGTGTGTGTGTGTATATATACATACCTATATACACACACACTAGCTTTACATTTAACAGTGTAATATGATTAATACATTGACCCATCATTAATATAATGATGTTTGAGGCATAGACATCATTATCTGACAAAAAGGCATTGATTCTACCCAGGCACTTGAATATAAGGTTAAGATGCTAAAGTACAGCACCTTATTTTTTAAGGGCAGATGTTAGTCTATCAATTATCTTGACCATAAAAGAGCGTCATCATCATAATGCTATAAAAACAGAACTGTGTTTCTGTTGGCACCACAGAGTGAAGGGGTTAAGAGCATGAGCTCTGAGGACTGCCTGGGCTCAAATCTCACTTCTTTGCCTTTGCCCTTAGGCAGGTACGGGTTGGTTCTATGCCTCAGTTTCATCTGTAAAAATAGTAGTTCTTCTCCCCCCCCAACAGAGTTGTTGAGAGGATTAAATGATGTGATACATATAAAGCACTTAGACCTGCCTAGTGTTCTAATCTAGTAAATATTCAGCATGTGCTGTGGTGCTGTTGTCGATATCTTCTTCCAGGGGAAAAATTAGTTTGCTCTGGAGTTAATTAGTATTGTGTGTTTAAACACTGGAGGATGTCTTTCTAACATAATGGATGTGTTTTATTAACGTTAATACTGAATTAAGTTCTCATAAGAAGCAGCTGACAGCCATTTTCTTACTGAGATAAATAGAGATTAGCTATGAGATGCTTAAACCTAAAACATTATTCCACAAGCGAATTAAATGGAAAGACAAATTGCTTACTATTTTGAAGACAGCTAATACGGTTCTCGAAAGGACATTCGCAAACTAATGGAATTTTGAGAAATAAGAAATTGCTCTATTTATAAATGAAGAGACCTATACTTTGAATGAAGCTATCCTGTGCAGTTTTAAGGAAACTCTGTCTAAGAAGTTTATTAGCACATTAGGCCCATGCATCTTAAGAACTGTGTGTTGAGAAGTCTCCTGGTGACAGTTTTTAGGTTTAGGTTGATTGATCTGTTGTTTTAAAGTAGTTTCATTTGATCCCAGTTAATTTAAAAAAAACACCAAAAAACCCTGAGATCAATAAACATGGAAAAATCACCAATAAAGTTTTATAAAGCCAATGGAGATTATGCTTCTGTTAATGTTCTTACAGAAATTAAACCACAGTACAGTTAATCCCCAAACTTTGTGGCCATCTAAGCCTTTAAATATATATATATATATATATATATTTACTACGTACTTCACTAGATTTTTATTCCCCACCCCCACATACCACATTTATTAAGAGAATAGTTTATATGTTAACATATTGCCCATTCACTTGCCTAAACTTGTTTTCTTAATAAAAGAAAATAAAGTTTCTAATCTGGCAAGAGGCCTTAGAAATCTGGCTTGCGGACAGCAATTTTCCAAATCTGGGTTTCTTATTTGTGAGGTTACAGCTTTGGCATTCAAATCTCCCAACAGTATTGTTAATGAATGCTTGGTGTAAGATGAGCAGTTGGTTCTAGACATCTACTAGATTCCTTTATACCTGTAAAAATGATTTCTACATTAATACATACCAGTGTATCTTGAGAGATTTATCAGGATTATGGAAAATAAATTCTTAATTGTATATGCCTGATAGCTTAAAAACTGGTTTTCTGATGTAAAAACAATAACTACCACTTACTGAGCACTTGCTGCATTGCTATAAACTCCTTTACATATATCTCATATAATCCTCTCAGCAATCCTATGACGTTAGCATATGTATAGCCTATTATGGTTAAGAAATTTAACAGAAACCACAGTTATTAAGTATTAAATCGCATAGTTATTAAGAGCAGTATTCATATGTAAATATGTAGAATTGTTTGAAAGGTCCCCTTTTTTAAAATCACCTGAGGGTATGTTTTAGAGAGAGGAAGGGAGAGAAACGTGGATCACTTGCCTCCCATACGCAGCCCAGTCAGGAATTAAACCCAAAACCTGTTGGTGTACAGATGACGCTCCAACCAACTGAGCCACCGGCCAGGGCTGTAAACTCCTTCTTAACCTCATACCTTTTAATGGTCTGTAATACAGGCTCAGGATGCCTGCTTATGTTAGTAAATTCCGAAATACAGGAAGGGACTTAATTTTTGGAACACATTTTACACTTGTAACCACTCGCTCCATGTTTTTCCTCCACTCAGCTGTATCTTCTTACACTTCCAGTCTCCCCATCCTTTACTGGTTTAGCCACTCTTCACACCCTGTGCGACAGGGTCTGTCTGTCTGTCTGTCTTACTTACCTCTCTCCATCCCTGAGTAGACAGACTGAGCTCCATGGGGCGGGTGGGATTATGTCATACTGATCTTTGGTTCTCTGGTACCTCCCTTGCTCAAGTTCTAGTACATAGTAAGTGCTTAGTAAGACGAAATTCTTGTAATTCCACTGTTAGGACGTATCTATTGTTATGTATTATTTTGTATCTCTTCCTTGTGTAAATTTGGGATCATACTGTATAGACAGTTATGTCCATGATTTTTTTTTTCTGTGAGGTTTTCCGCAGATCATATTTCCCATACCCTTTGAAAACATAGGTTTTAACGCCTTCATGAGGACGTGTCATAATACCTCCCTTTAAACAAAAATACTGTAATAGAGTTCATGTAGAAAATTAAGAGTAGCAAAGAAAATAAGAGTAATGCTGGCAGGTTTGTTTTCCTAGATACTAAAATGGATTCCAGAGTTCTATTATGTATGACTCTATCCCAGGAATAGATCAGTGGAATAGAATAGAAATTTCAGAAACATACTGAAATGTGTATGAAAGAATTTAGTGTTTGATTAAAGAAGCATTTGGCATTAGTGGGAAAAGACTGGATTTGTCAATAAAGCAGTATTAGGATTCTAGACTTGTTACCTGTTTAAAAATAAAGTCTAACCTTTGTCATCTTAAACCAGTGTAAGTGAAGCCTGACCATAAGTTGTGACTACATAAGTCTGACTGCAAGTTGATATATACAGGAGTATATATGCAGGTGTGTAGGACATCCTGGGAGAGCATGGAAGGGTTAACTTTGAGAGCTACTTGTATTGAAAGAGGAGGGGAAGGGGGGTCAAGCATTCTGTCATGACTTAGTGAGTTTAAAGAAGAACCTAATCTTGAAAAGCTCGTGAGGAAGGGAGTATAGGGGAAATGACAGGTGGGGAGTGTAGTTTTGGTACTGTGGTTAAAAATTGACTAATTCTGTACCCTAGAAAAATAATCAATTACAAAAAATGTTGTAATAATCAGGACAGAGAAATGACCAGGTTTTAGACCATATTAGACCTAAACAATGAAAAGAGAGCAAATTCAGGAGACTGATACCAAAGGAAGTGGGGAGAATGGAATTAAATAGTTAATTCATAAGTTTTCTGTAGTTTCTTAGAAATTCCACATAAATTGCCCTATGATGTGCCCAGTAGAAGTTGGGCAAAGGTTTTTTTACCATCATGTTACTGGGTTTTTTTCTAGCTTTTAAAATGTGCTTGGGAGAAGGAACAGTAGTTAAAATTACAGCTTAGTTCAACATAAGGAATTTTAATTTTTGTATATTAGTTTTTGGCAGAAACGATAGCTACCTAATTCACACTGTTAAATTTTAGATGGTCTGTCTTCTGCTGACCCCAGCTCTGATTGGAATGCACCAGCAGAAGAGTGGGGGAATTGGGTAGATGAAGAAAGAGCTTCACTCCTAAAGTCCCGGGAGCCAATTCCTGATGATCAAAAAGTGAGTAAAGGGATTGGCGGGTCTCTTATTTCTTTACACCCAATGTTAGAATTATTAGGGGATACCATCCATATTATAACTATATCCAGATTGCTTCAGGGAGGCATTCTGATCATACGTACTTCAGTCATTGTTTTCCTGCATGCCTTCATATCACTGTTGTGGCCCCCCCCCCCCAATTATTGAGGGCCCTATATGGAAATCACTATTAGACATTGATAAGAAAACAAACACCATTTCCTGTCCTCTTACCAGAATTATTATAATAGCCTACCAACTCTTAATGTGTTTTAGAAAAGAGTAAATTGGTTTCCAATGAAAGATTAAGGAAGGCTTCATAGTAGCAGACAAGACTGAGAACGTCTTGAAAAAGGCACCAAGGCAGGCAAATAGTGACAGGTTTGGTGGAGAGGTAAATAGTACACATACGTGGAATGAACTGGTGATAGGATCGATTATTTACATGTCTTCCCCCTTCTGGGCTGCATTCCTTAAAGAAAGGGACCATGCAGTTTCTGTTTTTGTAGCTCTAACAACATGCTTGGCATTCAGTAAAATGAATGAATAGGTGAAAGGAAATGTATATATACCTGGCCACATTTTTATGGAATTCTATAAAGAATGAGAACCTGTTGACAGCTTTTAAACTAGGGATAATTTCTCATCACTAGGGTTAGGAAAAATTAGGCTGGGTATAGTGGAAAGACAAGAAGACCAATTTGGGAGGCTTTTTGTACTTTTTAGGATAAGCATTAAAGAAATCATTCCATGAATTGGGTTAGAAGATAAGGAACTAAGTCAATGGCTTTGAAAAATAAATGGAAGAAGTGGTATTTACAAAAGACCTAAAGGTACTGATCAAACTTTGCTAATGGTTGGTTATAGGAATATGGGTGAAAACTCAGAGGCTCTAAAGGTAATAGGACCATTAATATTCAACAAATGTTAATTGAGCATCTAACATGGGTCAGGTATTGTGCTAGTGGAGAAACAAAGATTAAGACTTAGTTACTGCCTTCAAGGAGCTGCAGTCTGGTCAGGTACCTCAGCAGATGAGAGCAGTGTCACAGGATGTGTTAATGGTTATGGAAGCACTTGGGAGTTTTAGCAAAGGCATCCTAGAGATAAGAGCAGAATGTGATGGAAAACACGGAAATGAGATTGGAGAGGGAGACGGACAGGATTCCAGAAGTCCTTGAATGTAACGTCCATGTAGGAAAAGGAGTGGAGGCATATGTGAATGAAGGCAGGACGGACGACCAATTTAAAGGTGGTTTAGGAGCCCGGGACAGTAATGGTAAGAATGGTATATGGAGTAGAGGACAGGTTTGAAAATAAATTGAAGTGAAATCAACAGAGCATGTGATTAGAATTGAATGGAGAGTCATCAAAAATGCTTCCAGGATTGTAGCTTGGACGATTGGGAAGGTGGAAGTGGTGCTCCCAACAGAGAGAATATAGAAGCCAAAGCTAATTAATTGGGGGAAAGGTGGTGGTTCAGTTTTGGATATGTTAAATATGGGGTGTTTTGCAGTTATGCCTAAGAGAAGTCGGTCATACTAGGTTAAAGCTTAGGGAAAAGACTTGTGTTTGGAAGTTGCCAGTATATGGTGGGTAAAACTTTGAGGGTGAGTGAATCTAGGAAAAATCTATAGAGTTGAACAAATGAGTGGAATGAGTATAGAAATTTGGGGAACTCCTGACTTTTAAGGAGAAATAAAAACCCATGAAAGAGACTGAGGAAAGGAGAGTTCTGGATCACAGCGGCCGAGATATTTGCTCATTGGTAATTTAAAGCAGTTCATTAGAAATAGTAGCCATATTGCAGTAATTGAGTAAATGAGGGTTAAAAATACAGGGTGCCCCCCCCCAAAATGTATACACGTTTTAACAACTGATAGCGCAATTTTGAAAATGAAACACTGCCTTTATAATTATTCAAAGTGTGTGTGTATACATTTTGGGGGGACATGCTATAGTAATGACAAGTATAAGGTTTTTAAGTAAGTTTGGATAGGAATGGAGAGGAGGTAGTGGATGATAGCAAACTGTGGTATCAGGAAGGGTTTTGTTAGGAGGTGTTTTTGTATTTTAATGATAGGAGATACTTTAGTGTAGGGGTCAGCAAAAGTTAAATATAAATGAGAGAGATGTGACTACTAGAATAAGATCCTAGCAGTAAGGGTGGGGGAACCTTAGGCACAAGTGGGTTGTGGGTTAGCCTTTAATTTATGTAGTACCTCTCATCTTCAGGGACCAGAGGGAGAAGTCCTAATGGGATTTACTACTAAGGGTGTAAATAAATGTAGAGGGGAACATTACCGGGTAAAATGAAAGCCTGGGGGGGGGGGGAAATAATGAATTTTAGATTGGACCTACAAAAGCTTTCCTAGAGTTGCCAGGAGCTGGGGGAAAGGGGTGAGTGGGCAGAGCACAGAGGGTGTTTGGGGCAGTGGAACTAATCTGTATGATACTGTAATGGTGGATCCATGTCACTATACATTTACTGAAACCCATAGAATGTACAACACCGAGAGTGAGCCCTAATGTCAACTGTGGACTTTGAGGGATCATGTGTCAGCGTAGGTTCATCAGTTGTAACGTGCCACTCAGAAGGGATGTTGGCAGTTGGGTGGGAGCCTGCGCACGTGGAAGGCAGGGGGTATATGGAAATCTCTACCTTCTGCTCAATTTTGCTGTGAACCTAAAACTACTAAAAACAATAAAGTCTACTTTTTAAAAAAGCTTCCTAGTATATAGTACCTTAGCATACAGGAATCATTCTGATACTTATTGAATGTTTAGTGAATGTACAACTAAAAGTCTGTTTCTCTCACTGGAACTTCCGCATGCCTGATCATCAGAATTTAACAGTGGAACCACGGAGTGGCACAGGCTGTCACATATCACAGCAGTTCTTTGAGTATATTCAGAGACCATCTTTTACATTTCTAAGCAAGAATGGAATGCCGTCTAAATGCCCATTAGTTGGGGAATGGATAAATAAAATGTGGTCTGTTTGTACAGTGGCCTATTGACAGATTTTTTAAAATGACTTAAAGCTACATTAATATATCAATATTACTAAAATCTCAACGAATGATGAAGAGCAAGTTACAGAAAATACAATAGTGATGCCAGTTTTGCAAATTTTGTGTGTGGGGAGACATAACTTTATAGAAAAATTGATTAGGTGAATACAAAAGACGTTCATGATAATGGACCCCTAGGGTAGTGTGGGAATGGGGTTGAGAAGGGGTATAAAGGAATTTTAAGTTTTTTGGAATATCTGAGTTCAAAGATGGTATGGAGTTGATTTCCTCCTGTTTCCCATGAACAAAAATAGTGTTTTGCCGTGCAGGACTACCTTTCTTTTACGGTTGGATTATAGTTAGCTAAGTTGTACAGCGTTTTGTTTTGTTTTTCTTTCTGTTAATAATTTTTTAAAACTATTTGGTGGTTCATGAGACCTCCAGAATCATCCTAATGACTATGGTGCTGAACAGAGAAATAGCAGGTACCCATATCATCTCTTTCCATAAGGATAGTCTAGGGATCTTGGTTGTCACCTGTGCAGAATAAACAAAAGGCACTTTTCCATAGAAAATTCACCTGTGTTATATGTGAAGAGATATCAATACTAATAATAGTAATTTAACAGTCCTAATTCACTGTTTTTGTCATGCAGAATGTTATTTTCAATGACATTCTCAGATTCGACTTTTTAATTGAGCCTTTTATTTTGAGATGTTTAGAAAGTCACATTCACTTGTAAGAAATAACACAGAGTGATCCCCTGTACCCTTTACCCAATGTCCCTCAGTGGTAACATCTTGGAAACTGTAGTTCAGTATCACAAGCAGGATATTGGCATGGATGCAGCCAAGAGACAGCTCGTTCCCATCACTGCAAGGATAGCTCAGGTTGCCCTCTTCGTAGCCATCTCTTCCTTCCCATCTCTGCCCCCTTTTGAAGCCTCTAGCAACCAGTAGTAACTAATCTGTTCTCTGTCTCTCTAATATTGTCATTTCAGGAATGTTCTATATATAGATTTACATATTATGTAACCTTTTGGTACTGTTTTTTCACTGAGCATAATTCTCTAAAGACTCTTCCAGATGTCATATGTGTCATTAGTTGCTTCTTTTTTACTTTCAAGTGGTAGTCCATGGTCTGCTCAATTTACAGCACACCTCGTTTTATTGCACTTCGCTTTATTGCACTTCACAGATGTTTCATTTCTTTGCAAACTGAAGGCAAGACCCTCCACCAGCAAAAAGATTACAGTTCACTTTATTGCGATACTTGCTTAATAATGGTGGTCGGGAACCGAACCTGCAGTATCTTGAGGTATGCCTGTATTTAACCACTCTCCTGTTGAAGGACATTTGGGTTCTTTCCAGTTTGGTGGTGTTATGAATAAAGCTGCTGTACATACTCATGTATCAGTTTTTATGTGAATATAAGTTTTCATTTCTCTGGAATAAATGCCTGCGAGTACAATCCCTGAGTTGTATGGTAGCTTCATATTTAATATTTTAAGAAACTGCCTGTTTTTCCGGGCGGCTATATCACTTTATAGTCCCACTGGGAATGCACAAGTGATCTAATTTCTCTGCATCCTTGCCAGCACTTGCTGTTGTCACTATTTTTTTTCCTTTAATTTTTAAAATTGATTTTAGAGAGAGAGGGAGAGGAAGTGAAAGAGGGAGAAACGTCATTTGTTGTTTCACTTATTTGTGCATCATTGGTTGATTCTTGTATGTGCCCTGACTGGGGATCAAATCCGAAACCTTGGCATATTGGGATGATGCTCTGACTGGCTGAGCTACCCGGCCAGTTCTTTTTTATTTTAGCCATTCTGATAGGCATGTCGTTTTTAGTCTGCATTTCCCTAATGGCTAATAATATTGAACGTCTTTCCATGTGCTTCTTTGCCATCTGTCTTCTTTCATGAAATGTCTGTTCATATCTTCGCACATTTTCTAATTGGATTGCTAGTTTTTTTACTGTTGAATTTTGAGTGTTCTTTATATAGTCTAGATGCAAGTCCTTGGTGGATATGTGGTTTGCAAATATTTTGTCCCACTCTGTAGCTTGTCATCCTCTTAACAGGGCCCAATTCAATTTTAATGCAAATAGTTCTGCATTTAAACTCTGAAATAAAACAGAATTACCTTTCCAGTGAGTTTTTTAAAACCAAGATTTGCACAGTTCTTCACAATGAAAGATTTAAGAAAAAGTGGTCAATCATAGATAGTAGGAAAATGCAGTTCCCTACTTTATTAAGATATAATTTTAGATCCATTTTATTGCTTGTTACTAATTCTTATTTAGTATTTAAAATAAAGACTAAACCTAATAAATGAAATTACCTCATCATACTTTTCTGAAAAATGAAGACTAAACTGATTGGTCCACTTTAGCACTTTTGCTTTTCACATCAGGTCTCGGATGACGATAAAGAAAAGGGCGAGGGTGCCCTGTCCTCCGGGAAGCCGAGGAAGAAGAAGAAGAGGAGGCGGAAGCAGGGCGAGGACAGCTCCCCCGCACAGGTAGGGGGCGCCCAGGCGGGGAAAGAACAGGCAGGTGCCAAGAGTGTGTAGAGGGAAAAGACACAGTAGAAGACATCAAGTTTATTTGAAAATTCACAGAAGGTTTCAAAGATTTCATACAACATACTGTAAGAAAACCTTTGTTGCCCCCCAAAAAATTATATCCAAGTTGTAAACCCAGAAGTAAATAAAGTTCTGAATGAGTCCAGATGGGTTTTGGTTTATATTGTGCTGAAATGGAGGAGGCACATACAGTGTTTCACACGTACAGAAATTCCCTTTGAGTGACTGGAATTTAGCAGATGGGAGCAGCACAGTGAGAAAAGGCGTGGTCAGAGCTCATGGGGCTTTCACTTGACTGACTGACTTTTCCACTTCGTATCCTTTCCTGCTGTTTGGCTTCTAACAGAAACTTCCTGTTGCTCCATCATTTTCCTTTTCTTTTCTTTGGTCTTTCCTCTCGGGGAAATCTTTAGATTATAATATAGATGAAAACAAAAATATTTTAATGTCACACATACCATGTTACTAGAAATATGCATGGATTTGTTTTTGAAAGCACCATGTGACCATTGCATTACAACTTAGGAGAACCTTATCTCCTCCTCACGGCCGTGTTGGATCATTGTTTCCATTCCTCTGCGTGTAGGAGACGGCAGAGCTCCTTGAGGATGGTCCTCATGGCTTCCCCTCTGGTGGTCTGTCCTGGAGGAAGTGGCTGCCTGGCATTCTAAGGAAACAGGCCTTTAGTTCTTTACTGTTGTGGGAGACACAGCCCTTCATAAATGATACCAGTTCATTATCACTATTAGCTTTTTCTCTGTAGTAGTAATTGGTGGGCATTAAGGCTAATGTGACTAAGATCAATGGATATAAAAATCTAAAACCGTAATAGGTGCACTTTTCCTGTTCGCTAAGCTGACTGATGAGAAATGCTATAGACAACCATTCTTTGTTAGCAATGCCGTCTGAAATCCATTTAGCCAACTGCCTGGATTTCTGTGACTCGATTACGGCCTTTCTGGCTTGTGGATTAGGTGAGTTCTTTTTAAAAGTAATTTTGAGGGATTGATGTATTCTATAAATTTCAACTTATTGGAAAAGGTCATTAAATTATGAAAGTTCCTTTGGCATTTTGGTGATATTCCTTTTTTAAAAAGTTTGATCTACTTTTTAAAATATAGTGAATAAGAGGATTTAGAGTCAGACCTTCCTTCAAACCTCAGTTTCGTCATTTGAATAGGTACCCATGAGGTTCTGTGCGAGTATGTGCACACTGTCCTTCCCATAAATGATTGCAGTTCCTGAATTTCTCCTTTTTTTTTCAATAAAGTTCTGTTTAGTTTTTGGTATGTGGTTTGTGGGTTTTTTACCGTTGAGTTCAACTTAGCATAGAACCAGCTGATGCCTTCTCATTGTACAGATTGCGTATCTTAGCATACGTACTTCCACAGCTACTTGCTCAACTTAATTTCACAACAAAATTTTGAATAGCTGTCTAAACTCACTATCATTCTGAACAGTTTTATAGAATATCAGTGTTGGAAGAAAACTTTCAAGATACTTTAGCCAGTTGTTTAAAATAAAATGGCCGTTTATCATTATAAATGAGTTTGCTAAAGAACAGTACAATTCACAGTGATGATCCTGTTTAGTATATTCTAGCTCATACTTATTTCACATACCTTAACATGTAGTGTGCTTTAGAATTTTTTTTTCCCCCAACCTTTTAAGTCTGAAGGCCTAAGAATGGAAATGTTACAACTTGGTTAGGACCTTAGAAATTATCAGAGCAAATTTTATAGTTGGCGAAACTAAGATTTGCAGAAACTAAATGATTTGTCGTTGAGATTATACAAATAGACTGTGTGGTGGCCAAAATTGAAATTTCTATCTCTGTCCTTTCTACTATGTAAACTTAATTTGTCTAGAAAATGCATTTATATATAAATTTTTCGTTTCTAAAGGAAGTCATTAAGAGAAATGCTGGTTCTAAAGTCTAAGTTAAAGTATCAAGTAATTCACTGTGCACTTTTTTATTTTATTTTTTATTGTTTTTTGAGAGAGACATCAATTTGTTCCACTTATTTATGCATCGTTGATTGCTTCTTGTACACGCCCTGACTAGAGATCAAACCCGCAACCTTAGTGTATTGGGACAGCATGCTAACCAACAGAGCTACCCAGCCAGGGCCACTATGTACTTTTTCTTAAAAGAAAAAAATACTAGTTTATTCTACTTGAGTTGGTTTAGTAAATTTAGAATGGTTCCCATTTTGAGATGTGAGTGTATTGTGTTTTTAATTCACAATTGATTTAAATACCCGAGGAAAGCAGGGATGATGAATGTATGTTCCAAATATATCTATGTATTATAAACCTTTGAATAATTGTTTGTATGTGCTCTGTTAAGCTGTTTGAACAGTTTCTGAGCTAAAATTATTTTTTTTGGAATATCTTCTGTCCAGTACAACAAACCAAATAGATTTTAATTAGTAAAAAATGGGTGATTTATATCATCTAATAGACCTTTTCTCTGTAGGACCCAGAAGAATTAGAAAAAGAGATTAGAGAAGAGCTTCCAGTGAATACCTCTAAAGTCCGTCCAAAACAGGAAAAAGCGTTTTCTTTGAAAACAATAAGCACTAGTGATCCAGCAGAAGCAATCATCAAAAATAGCCAGGTGATTTTTTTGATACTTAAGGAATAAAATTTTGATGACTTGAGAATTGTATTATAATAAATATTGTATTGAAGTGTTGTGCTAAGTATTTAAAATACTCAAAATAATACATTCCTTACAACAACCCTACGAGAAAGGTAGGACCCATTATGTAAATAAATAAGGTCAGAGAGGTTGAATAAACTTTTCCAAAGTCACATAACTATCAATGGCAAAACCAGACCTGCTAGGCTGTGTTTTCTCTTATTAAATATCTAGGCATACAGGGATTGAGAGAGAGCCTAGAGAAAACTTGACTGGTTGCATTTCCCCCAAAGCATGCACATGATATGACTATGGTCCAACCTCTCAAACTCCTACTGGGGTTGCACAGTTCATGTATTTACTCATTCACAAAAATTTATTGGGAACTATATGCCACACACTTAGGTTCTGAGGATATGTCAGAGAACAAAGGAAACAATACCTCTGCCTTTGGGGACCTTACATGCTTCGTGAAACAGCTTTAGACAAGAACCTGGGTTACCACTAAGAGAAAGAATCTGTAACCGTGTTGTACTAAAACAAAATCTTAAACCATTTTTTCTACTTGGATTCGATGCTTTTCTTTCCCTGAGAGTACTTTGAGATAAAAGGATGCATCTCAGTACACTCATAGGTTTAATAGTAGGACTACAGAGGGTCCTTTGACGTTTTGATGTTTTGCTTGTTATTTTCAGAAGCCATCTTATAAAGAATATTTGAGTTTTTTTGTGATTTAACGTAGATAAATAAGTGAGAGAACAGAGGAGGAAAGGAGATTAAAAATAAGGAATAAAACTTTGGGGTATGAAATGAATACGGGGAACATTAAGAAAACTGAATGGAACAATAAAAATGCAGCTTCAGATACCTGCAGCAGGAAGAAAGAAGCCCAGCCGTTATCTAGGTGCACAGGGCTCCCTCCTTTTGTTTCCTTTCCCATTGTGCTTGCTTGAATCCATGAAGCTTGGAAGAACAAAGGGCAAGGGAACCATTACTTAACCTTTTCTCTACATTCAAAATAACAATCACAGGTAAATCTCAAGGGTGGGATGATCTCCTACTCATCTATTAAAGTCTCGGGGCACTCCAAATATTGGAGACTCTTTTATTACCTGGCTTTGACAGTTCATTAACATGCCTCAGTGAGACAACTCAGTTTGTTTAACTCCTTTCTGCTCATCAGTTGAGGAGAAGCAAGGCTCAGGAGTCCAGGCCCTAAACATTATGATTTCACACCAGACTGGATGAAACTCAGATTTGGACCTGAGTTTAAGTTACTTTATTGGCAGAACTAGCAGCCGTAGTCAGCTTTTGTGTGGGGTCATCTCTTTTCCTTGAGTAGGAAACTGAAGCTGCTGCTGCTGCTGTTTGAGGTATCGCTACCTCTGAGAAGGGGGGTATTGCCTACTGATAGCTCTGAAATTAGCCCTTTTCTTGTCTTTCACATGAAAATGTTTTGAGTTAAGAGTTGGTGGGAAGTGGACAGAACCATTGAATTGCTATCAAATACAAAATTATGCAATTTATAAGAAAATATAAGAGTTAATGAAAATTATTTACTCCTATTTGAGATTCAGTAAACATTCTGTCATTTTAAACCTTCATCCATTTTTGTCTCGGCCTTATTTGTAAGTAAAGATATATTTGGTTATGTCACTAGAGGGCAGGCATGAGTTGTGCTACTTCTGGACACCATCTTTTTATTTACTTTCTGCTAAACAGCCTGTTTGTTATGATATTTAATTTTATTTGAAATTTCTTACAAAAATCTAAAATAATTGTATTCGTAAATAGCCTGTCAAGACTCTTCCACCTGCTGTTTCTACCGTGCCATCTATTATTTTATCAAAAAGTGATTCTGACAAGAGCTCTTCCCAAGTGCCACCGATGCTACAAGAGTCAGATAAATCCAAGTCAAATACTAAGCAAAATAGTGTGCCTCCTTCACAAAGTAAGTCATCTCATTTTGGGTTCTTTTGTGTGTTCTCTGTACTGTTTATAAGTGTTACAATCTTAGAAGCCTAAGCCATTTAGACTTCTGATCATAGACCAGCCTGTCCTTTCTTTGTAAAGGCTCAATTCTGTGGAGCCTTACAGACTCAGTTGTGAGGGCCAAGGAGCTGAAATCACTCCAGGTGAGAATAGGTGGCCAAGGATGTGCCCTGAGGAGGACTCGGTACCTGCCCTTGTCCCCTGGTCCGTCCTTTTAGGGTGCACATGTTCCTTTTCTTCTTTTCTTTTTTTTCTAGAGAGAGGAAGGGAGAGGGAGAGAGAAAGGGAAACATGGATATGAGAAGGGAACATCCATTGGCTGCCTCCTGCAGGCCTCCTGCCAGGGATCAAGACCACACCTGGGCATGTCCCTGACCGGGAATTGAACCAGCAACCTTTTGGTGCACAGGATAGTGCCCAACCCACTGAGCCACATCGGCCAGGGCAGATTGTTTTGTACTTTCCTCTCCCCCTCTTCTCCCTCATCTACCTTTAATGTCCATTTGACCCATTTTCACTTTTTTTACTTAGCTTGAGCCATATTAAAGGATCATTTTCCTAGGTCAAAACTGGTAAAATGTCATCCAGCTGGTTAAACCAAATAATACATTGGAATTGAAAGAAAAAGAGGAAGGCAGACATAGAATAACCTAAGACATGTAACTAGAACTTGAAAAGTTAAAACATAAAATCTAAGGCATTCTTGGTGGGTTTCGAAGCATGTTTTCATTGATACTACTATTTTTGATACATAGCAGTATTTACTATCCTCCTAACTTTTTCTCCGTTTTTTTGTTTGTTTTGTTTTCGTTCCTCTTTCAGCCAAGTCTGAAACTAGCTGGGAATCTCCCAAACAGATAAAAAAGAAGAAAAAAGCCAGGCGGGAAACGTGAATTTTCTTTTCCTGAATTGGACATGTGTTTGCAAACACTGTCTTGAAGATTATGCTGTTTATGCAATAATTTGTGAACATGTACAGAGTTTTATATAAATTTAAACCAATTTTTAAAACAAAACTGTGAACAACGACCATAAAAATGGAATCAAAGGAGAGTTAATTTATGAAATTAAGAGGTCAGCAGAATATACTACAAGCTGGAAGACACTTGGGGAAAGTCTTTTCAATTTAATGAGAACGATCTTAATTTAAGAATATTATCCTGGTTTTACAGCAGTGCCCTGTTTACAACAGATCATGCCCTGTCTCATCTGCAGCCGAAGAGTAAGGATGCTGATTAGAGAGAGGTGCCTGCAAGTCCGTAGGCAGCTTCCTGGATCTTATGCACAGAACTTACACCATTTGAATCTGTTTTATGCTTAAAGTGCTTTGATCAAATGCATAATCTGCCATATCTTTACATATTTGTTGGTAGCAAATTGTATTAAAGGAATCACAAGTGCAAATAAAAAGTCATCATTTATTTAACTAAACTGTCATGGTTTAGTTTACAGTTTTTAAAATTCTTAATTAAAACATTGAAAATGCAGTTGACACGGCGTATGAACTTATTTTTGATAGTCTTACATTACTTGAATTGTTCAAAGTACCATGTATTTTAAATTAAGAATGGTAAACTATATGTACTTGTTCAATACTTTTAAAGATGAGACTCAAAGAATGCTCTTGTTTATGATTTGAAAACTTTCAGGCAAAATGCAACTTCTGTTTTTTCTTTCCCTAGCAGTTACTTGTTTTCCAGCGCCATCTCTTCATTACGAACACTTTTTTGACTATAAAAATGAAATCTTTCACAAACTAGTTCTACAGACAGAACTCTGAGTATATGATGGAGAATGAACAGCTAGAGTCAGACAGCTTTAATTGACATTGTCAAGACCTCCAGTTATCAGGAATACATTTTTTTACTGCCTTAACCTGTAGTGCGTAGAATATGCATCAATTTCTTGAAGGGGATTCGTGTTTTTATAAGAATTTTCATGTAATTATTGCAATCATGGTCAAATAAGGAACGTTTCCTGCTTGAAACTGTATTGATTTAAATGCTGTGTGAGCTGTTTCACCATTTTCAGGCACTGTGTAACTATTGTACTAAACTGGCAGGTATCTTTGTAACTATAAATAGTGCATGCTCAGCCATGTACACTGTAAATAGCCTTTACCAAACGTGTTTGACAAGGACCATAATTAACATCACTTAGTGAATTGTGATAAAGAAAAAAAGCCATGATTTATTTGATGTGATTGGCTTGTTTTTATGTGGCGCCAAGAATGAAACTGTTTAGCTGTAACCAATGGTACTGATCTATCCATCCAATGTTGTCTTTATTATATTTGATTGTGGTTTGATAGTATTGCATTGTCGGTCTAGGAAAGCTAAAGAAACAAAATGGTTTTAGTTTTGCTGAAGACTGGCCTTATTAATGGACAGCTTTCCTAACAATCGATTATTAACTCTTATCAGGTGTTAACATCTGTTTCAGGAACATGGCAGTAAGTTTACATGTCAGACGTTTTGTTTAATTCTATGATATTTCTAAATTGATTTGTTTAAATAAATTCAGCAAACGGGTAGCATTGTTTTTATTTGCTTCAATATTGGGATAACTATGCTAACGTGCCAGGAATGGATTTCTTCAAAAGACTTTATTCTGTTAGCTTTACATAGACAATTCCTAAGTAGATCGAAGGACTCCTAAGTTGCCAGCACTGTGTAGGATCTGACAGAGGAGCTTCAGTAGGGAGTCTAATTTTAGGATGTGCCAAAAGGTCTGTGCTCAAAAACTGTAATTGAGCTCTGTCAGCTCTACCTCACCATTTCTTTATCTTAGAGTTTTGTTGGCTATGTCAAGTGTTGGACTTTATTTCTCCAGTTTAGTATCTCCCAGTCAAGCATTTATGCCAGGCGTTAGAGACGCTGCCTTTCCAGGAGATGAAGTGTCGACGTGAGAGTGAGTTCATTCTCTTTCACATGCATGAGGTGCGCACTTGCCCAGCTACAGTGTTGTTGACTGCTCCTTGCCTGGCCCAGAGGTCTTTATGTGGCATGAAGGTAGTTTCTCGGATCTGAACACAGGACCTGTTCCCCATCACCAACTCAGAAGGCACTAAAATCAAATCGTGATTTGGGGAGGAGGAGGAGAGGGAAGTGCCTGTTGTCCTCTGGGGGCTTGGATTGGATGCTCCCTGACTTAGTAAGGACATAGATCACTGATCCCTTTACTTCATTGGGCCTGGAGGGGAGCCTTTTTCTGATTAGCAAATAAGGCTCCTGGAGAAACTACTTAAAAATCTTCCTAATCCCTCCTGTCTCCACATACTGAAAATTATTCTTATTCTGGAGCAGGGAGTAGTGGTTTAGGATTTCCCCAGATGAGAACCGTACCTATCTGTACTCTGAATTAAGCAAAACAGTTGAGAGAGTCAAAAAAGTATTGAAATAAAATGTCATTAATGTAATTTACCACATTTACTTTGTGCATGCATTTTGTTGGGACAGTGGAGATAATTCATTTGAATCTGGTGTTATTTCATAGATTAATCTGGTTTGTATTGGGGTTAAAAATATTGAAGGGCAATATTTAACTACAGAGTTTAGTTTTTCTTAATTAAAAACAGCCCTCATATAGTGCGAAATATCTTTCAAAGTTTAGAAATTAGGTTTAAGATGTCTAATAGATGTCTTAAGTTTTTCCTGTAAACTCATTGCACAAACTGGAATTACTTTCCGAAAGACTTAGGGAATGCAAATGTGTTCTTTGTAAAATGCATTGAGTTTTGTAAATAAAGCCATTCTTGTTTTGTTTAAATTGCTCATTATAGTTCTCTTACGGGGAGTGACTTCTCAGTCATTTTGCATCTAAAGTCAATTACTTTTTGACATTCGTGATGTTTCTAAAGCCCTAGGTGCACTTGCAGGCTTTGCCAGTCAGGTATTTGGAGTTAAGCACCTCTTAGAATGTCCCTGCTTGTGACGCTGGGAACCAGCTTCCATCTTGCACCTCGTTAGCAGTAGGCCCAACCGCCACCAGGTGCAGTGGATCGGCTGTACCCGCCTTTCAGGTTCAGGAGTTGACTCAAGCTTGCGTTTTACATTAGCCTGTCTGTGACCCCCAACAATAGCAACTTAAGCAAGGCCGCTTCTTTCTTGCCTGTGAAAGGCTGGAAGGGAGGTGCTGGGAAGGCAGCCCGGGCTGCTGTGACTGCTGTGACTGCGGGTCAGGGATCCAGTTCCCTCTGATGCTCCTCCCCATTCCCAGCAGATGCCTTTGGTGTCGTGGTTGCCGAAAGCTGCGCCAGCCAGGAACGTCCTGTCAGCATTTCCGCCCCCTCCTTTAAGAACATGCCTTACAAGTTATTCACACCCCATAGGCTTATCAAGCCAATCTTAGTTCCTTGATCCCTGGCTACAAAGAGGGATGGGAAATAGTCTTTATTCTGGGTTGTCACGCGCCAGATTAATACTTTAATTGACTTCAGAGAGAGAGAAAGGGAGAGGGGGAGAGAGACAATGATGAGAGAGAGTCGTTGATCTGCTGCCTCCTGCATGCCCCTCACTGGGGATTAAACCTGAAACCGGGGCATGTGCCCCGACCAGGAATTGAACCACCATCTCCTGGATCATAGGTCGATGCTCAACCGCTGAGCCACACCAGCTGGGCCAAATTAACATTTCAGGATTCATTACATACACTGTGTATCCTGGACCCAAACATCTTTTTTTTTTTTTTTTTTTTTTTTTTTAATCAAATGTTTTACTGATTTTAGAGAGTGGAGGGGAGAGGGGATTGAGCAGGCATGTGCCCTGACCGGGAATCAAACTGATAGCCTCTTGGTTCGTGGGTTGATGCTCAGCCATTGAGCCATGCCAGCCAGGCCCAAGCATCATTTTTAAGATCAGGTTTTAGCTTATCCAATTGAGCAGAAAATTTGTAATCTCTTAGATGCTGCTTCAAGTAGCAGCTAATAATGTTCCAATTATATGTCATATATGCTGGAGGAAAATTCTGCCACTCTATGAAGCTTTAAATTCCAGAAAAAGGCTGAAAGAAACCTAGTGGCCTATCACACCTATACAGCAAGTATAGGTTATAACGAGTTTCAACAGAATTACCTGGTATGTAAGGTAATCTTTAAAATTAAAATAGCCCTAGCCGGTTTGGCTCAGTGGTTAGAGCATCAGCCCTCGGACTGAAGGGTCCTGGGTTCGATTCCACCCAAGGGTACATACCTCAGTTGCAGGCTCCATCCCCAGCCCTGGTTGGCAGTCAGTCGATGTGGCTCTCTCCCACTCTCTCTGAAAAGCAATGGAAAAAATATCCTCGGGTGAGAAAAGTAAAAATTAAAAAGGCATTACTACTTTCTAAATAATTTAACAGAATAATTTCTAACCTTAGCATCACAACAGGTCTATGAGATGTGTTGTAAATGTTTGCTGACTAATAATCATTATAGTACTGAGGTTTACAAATAGGCTAATTTGAGGAAAAATTTAAGCAAATTCAAGGTCATCCCCATGATACTGGCATTCTTATTTGTATATGTATGCTTTATTTATTGTATCAAAGCATTTAAAATGAATATATGTGGCATGTACATAAGTTATAAAGCATAATAAAATGAGCACCTGAAACTGCCATTCTGCTTAAGACACAACATTACCAGTGGGGATATTGGGGCTGAACTTGATTTTTGTTGTTTGGTAAAAGTATCCAAAGGGAAAGCCATGGATGAAAATAGCTGCTCTCAAATGCCCCAACTTGTCACAGGTCCTTTTCGGTGCCGGAACTGGCTAAGGGTCCCAAGTGCCATCCAGCCTCCTCTGGAAAGGTGTTGGGACAGCCCCCCTGGGCTCCTCCAGTGGGGATTGTATTTGGGGACGATGCCTGCACACGAATGGTGCCCCCGGAATTGTGTAACGCACACGGCAGCCTTCCCACGAGGACGGGGGCCAGCGAGGCTGTGGACAGGAGCTGGGGGAGCACCGGGGTGAGTTTAAAGCTTATAGATGGACTGGGCTTTAATTACCGAAAGGGACTGGGAGCGATGGAATTTTCCGAGGACATCTTTTAAGGAGAATTCCGCAGAAAATGGATGAAGGAAGGTATTTTGTTTTTAGATGCCGCTGCACTGACAGTAATTAGCAAAAATAGCAGTGTCTTTGTGAGGCCCCATTTCACACTGTGCACCTCATTGGGCAGACACTAATCGATTGGTAATGTAGAGCTTGAGGGACCCCCAAGTTAGAACACTGCTTTCCTTCTCTGTCACCATCACCATCAGAAAGGCAGGTGAATCTGACTTGGGGCTGTAAACACGCAATACAATAGACAGATGATGTATTGTAGGATTGTATACCTGAGCCCCATACAATTTTCTTAACCAATGTCACCCCAGTAAATCCAATTAAAAAAATAAAAATGGAAAAGGGAGGCGAACACATAAGGTTTTAAGTAATGGAACTGCAAGTAATCAATTCTTCCAATGGCCTTAGCCTCTCCCTGTCACCACTCAGGCTCTATAAATTAAGACCTGAGCACCAATTACGAAGGGAGCCATTACTGGAAGCGCACTTACTTTCTCAGCTAGCAGGCTTAGGGAAAATCTGGACAGAGAGATGGCAGCTGGGGCCTTTCCTGCCGCGCCAGACCTTAAATCTAAGAACCTGGGACCGGGACAGCTGACATGGAGTGATGCTTCGTAGCTCAGCTCAGTCCAAAAACCTACTCTGCATACATTTCTACAATATCCCAAGTTCAAAGGGAAACAGTACAGAGTGTTACAAAGGTACATTCCAGGAAAGGGAATTAGAATTCATATCCAGCCCTTATTATCCAATTGTTCATTTCTCAGGGGCTATAAAACTTAAAAGGCAAGAATGACCAAGTAGCCTTTTTAAAGAGGAAATTGGGATGCTAATGAGAACATTTAAAGCCTCCCACTCTGTCCTTGTTTCAGCCAGAGGCTCAGTTGAGATTTATTGAACATTTACTGTAAAAAGCATAGAATTAAACTCGACTGAAGGGAAAAGCAAGGTGAGCCCAGCAAGGCTCAGGTCTGCTGCCAGGCCTTCCCGTGGAGTTCTGGGAGGTGATGCCACGTGGGCACAAAGCTCTAGCTCTAACACAAATCCTCTGGGTGACTCTGGGCCAGTTACTTTGCGTCTCTGGTTTCTCAAGTGTAACCTAAAGACGCTGAGTTAAGTCGGCTCTAAACTCACTCTCCAGCTGAAATGGCAGCAGCCTGGACAAGACAGTCAAACAAGACCCAACAGTCTGAACAACTTAACAGCCAGCCAGCGAATCGCAAGACCTTGTCTCCCCAACCAAGGACACTTGAGAGCAAATGGCTTGTACCCTCCTCCCTGACCAGAGAATAAATAGCTTAAGTTACCCTAGTTGGGAGATAGAGAACAGAGACCCAGTTAATGCCATTTGTGCCAGCCAAACCCAACCATGGGTGAAGGCAGGGGAACAAGTAACAAAAAACCTAATTAGAGCCCGACAGACCCACGATAAAAGCGAAACAGTAAAGCAGACCAGAGAATAATCCCCAACTCCCTGTGCGCTCACCTTGATTCATCAGCATACTAAACGCTCACCGGGAAAGCTGATGATGCTCTCGTGAAACCCGCGCCTAACATTCTCGCCCACAGAAGAGAGAAAGACCCCTCACAACGGAGGATGCCAACGCCAGCTTGCTCTAGAGCACCCCCACTCCTTCTCGGGCGTAAACTTTTCACCTCCTCCTAAACTCTAGGGGTCCCCACAAGACTTGCCACTGGGCAGCGGCAGCTCATCCCGGGCTCCCCCCTGAACCTGCCTCCAAGGCCCCCTTTTCCTCCGACTTCCCAGTGAGCTGAAGCAGCCCGCCTTGGCTCACCTCTTTCCTAGAACTTCCAGGGAGCCAAAGCAGAGCCCGGCCTGCGCTCTCCTGTTGCTGCTTCTACCCTAAGCCCTTCCTCTGTTTCGCGGTCCCCAGCTTTAGTAAACGTCCCGTAACATTCACCTGGAGTCACGCTGTGACATCCTTCCTGCACGAAGCCAAGAACCCACATAGTACAGGCTGGCCTGAGGCAGACCCACTGCAGGCCGGTCTCTTTCCGGTGACAGTAGGACACCACACAGTGACACTCAAGCAGATGAAAGACAGAACTCTTAGTTACTTATAGTCCCAAACAAGAGAAAACTGGTTGCATCTGGGGACAAGGTAACAGCAATTGGAACCGTAGGAGGCGGCTTAGGTTTGGCAAGTGGGGCGAGGTTAGCTAGGTTTAGAGGGCTTCCTGGTTATTTTGAGTATTTCTGAGGGCCTAAGGAAGAAAGGGCCCTAGGTATCTGGGGCGTGTGGCCTTCAGCAAGTGTGCGTTATAAGCTAGGCACGTGGAACCTGATAAGGAAAGTAACTGCAGGGGGTTAGCAAATGCCTGAGCAGGGGAATTGAGAATTAGCTGTGATTTCAAAGCTGGGTCAAGATGGCCCTTGTGAAATATTTTATTACAGCAACACGGTCCCTGAGTTGCATTCCCTCTGTGTGAACTATCTAGAATGGTCCCTGTTTTCCTGACTGGACTCTAACCAATACAGATGCATGTGATCACATCCCAAGTCTTTAAATATTGATAAGCTATCGAGCACCGTGTGAAGCCCACTATTAATCAGAAGACTGTTTATTGTCAGCCACACCCTCTACCACTACGGGCTCTCTCTGTGCACCTTCGCCTCTTTAGGAGTTTCTCAGCAGCAGGAATTGTGTCTTACACACTTCTTCTCACAAACCCCAGTCCAGAGCCTGACCAAACCCCAAATGTGTGCTTCGATAAATCTATGATGAATTGCATGTGTCTCTGAGACCATATCAATCATGATTTTTGACTCCACCTTGGCTGCGATTCAGGGCTGGAGCCAGTTCCAAGTTCTGACCTTCACGGTCCCGATCCCCCACCTGGGACAAGATCCAGATTCTTAATGAATTATTTGGCACTCCTATAAAAATGGAATCTATAACAGCCTCCATGAAGCAGTTATTTGTTATCTGACAAACACAAGAGATAGCTCTCACTTGTCTGCTTAGTTTTGTTTTTAATTTCTAAGAGATATGGGGGCCTAGCTCCAGGGTTAGCTTCCTGGGCATGTGACCTGGCAGCTGCACAGGTTCCCTAACCCAGACAGGCCCATGCTCGGTTCAGCGCTCCATCTTGAAATTATCAATGCTTTTTAAACAATGTCAACTGAAGGTTTAATGTAGTTAATCGCTCTCTGCTTTCCCATGGCATTTTGTTTTACCTGTAAGGACCTGGGCACACATTCTGACTAATGTCATGATGAACTGGGCACTAGAGTAGGTGATAAACTTTGAGAGCAGGTGTATTATTTCTCTCTCCCTACCTCCTTTCTCCAGCCAGCTTTCCTCTACTCTCTGCCTCTCTTATCTAGAGCAATTTGACACCTTTCTACAAATTCGGATCTTGAATAGCAAGCTCTCAGACATATAACATTTCCTGAATCAATGCGTCATCTGCCTGAATGAATCTGAAATTCTGCTGGGGAGGGTGAAGCTGGAACTGGCTGGGAGTTTGAATTGGGAAAGTAGCACCCCCCAGTCTGACTCTCCATTTCCATTTCTTCTCAGAGCACGAATGCTGTCCCATAGCTGCTTAGAAGGGGTTATGGACATAATTAAATATTAAATGGAAGACTCCAGACAGAAAGCTATACCTGATGTGAAGGAAAACAGAACTTTGGGATGAGATAACGACACAGACTTTCTTGTTTGGTCTTTCTGGCTAACTCCCACCACAATTTTGCCTGTTATTTCTGGTTGAGAGCCCACACCTGGTATCTCTTGAGAACGCCTCTTGGGTCCCCATGGATCCAGGTTCAAGCTACACAGTGAGAGCCTCACAGCTTTACAGCCTTGTAAAGCTAACCAGCCCTGCACTTAAACATTCCTTACCTGACACTCCTCCTCCTGTTACAGCCGGTCCTTAGGCACGCAAACCCAGCCAGGTTTTCTCTTGCCCCAAGTCCGAAATGAAACTTTGACACCTGCTAATAACCTAACTTGTCTGAGATGCTTGGCTTAAGCAGTGATTACAGGTTTTAGACGAACTCAAAAGAGTCTGGAGGCTTTGCTAGAAATAAATGATAAAGGCTTATTCAAAGGTCCTAGGGCTTGCAAACTGGAAACCAGCTAGGCCACGGGGAGTGTTCCACAGAAGACAGACCAGCTGAGGGGCTTCCTAGCAAAAGGACTTTCTTGGGAAGAATCCGTCCGCATTCCGGGCCTCGGGATGGCCCCAGAGGTACCCCTCGGGATGGCCGGTGGCCTGGCTCATGGGTGCCAGGTGGCCTGGGTACCTGCCCCTCCTTCCCTCAGTCCTTCAGGGGGTAACCAGAGGGTTGTCTGGAGGCCTGATGTATATCAAGCATCCAGGCTGGGCTGGAAAGTGCAAAAGTGTAAGCTCCTAGGACAGTTAGAACAAGAACAGAACCGCTTCCTCACACCCACGTGGTTTGCCCAAGTGCCTGCATCTTCCTTTCTTTACCTTCCCCACGCGCAGAGGCTAACCCGGGCGAGCCCGCGAGGACAGCGCCCCGCTGGACCGTCTCAGTCTCCCCGGCAGCTCCGCCGGCCTCGGGGGGCTGGGGCACCGATAGGGCTTCGGCCGCTGTCCCTGGCGGCTGCCGCCGGGGTGCGAAACGCTGCAGGGAGGCGCCCTTGGCACGCGCCCGATTTCGGGGAAGAGATGACTGTGGCAGGAACCGAGCTGCGAGGGGCCGCCCCGGGAGTCACGCCCCGCAGCGGTGCCCCAGCGCCCCGCACGGCGCCCGCAGCCGGGGTTGCACGGGACGGTCCGCAGGACGGGCGCGCGCGGGGGCCCCACCCCAGGGGCGGGGAAGGCGGCTGAGCCCCGCGACGGCTACGCGGGGGGCCGGCCGAGCGAGGGCAGGCCCGCAACCCGCCTGCGGGCGGCGCGGGGACCCGCGGGGGGCGCGCGAGGACGGACGGACGGCCCCGGGCCGGCCGCGCCCGCCGCCGCGGGAGCCCGCGGTGACGTCACGGGCCGGCGCGGTCACGTGGCGCGCGCCCCGCCCCGCCCCCGCCCGCCTCCGGAGCGCAGGGTCCGGCGCCGCGGCTGCTCGGAGCTCTCGGGGGACGCGCGGAGCGAGGCCCGGGCGGAGCGGCGAGCGCGCGGCGGGCAGGCCGGAGCCGAGGCGGCCGAGGAGCACGCAGCAGCCCGCGCGGCGCCCGGGAGGCGGACCCGGCGCGGTTCCCGCAAACTTGGGCGCGCTCGGGCCAGGGCGCCCGCGGCCGCAGCGATGAAGATGGGCGCGCCCTGGACGCGGTTCTACTCCAACAGCTGCTGCCTCTGCTGCCATGTCCGCACCGGCACCATCCTGCTCGGCGTGTGGTACCTGGTGAGCGCGGAGGGCCCGGGGGCGCGGGGCGCACCTGCCGGGGGCGCACCGGCCGGGGAGGCGGCGCCGGCGCGGGACCCGGCTCCGGCCCGCGCCCCCGCCGCGCTTTCAGGGCCGCAAGTTGGCTCCCGGTTCGGCCTTCGGTTGGATGACGCGGGCGCTGATCCGCCTAAAGTTTTATTATTAGAAACTTAATTCTCCGCGCGAGCTGGTCCGCGGTCGCCCCGGGCCGGCCAGTCTGCGGCGGGTGGGGGCGCCGGGGGGGGGGGCCGGGGCGCGCCCCTGAGCCCCGCGGCCGCGGTTTCTGCCGAAAGCGCACTCGGTGGCCCGGGAGCGCCGCGCGTCGGAGGAGCCCGCGCCCTCCCCGCCCTGCCTCCCCGGCGCCCGGGG